>NC_139383.1:279725000-279832500 GCF_054392235.1 Sus scrofa
TGCTATGTGGCTGCCAGCCTCAAAGAGTAATGACATACGAAATTTATCACTGCCATTTAAAAAAACTTCCACATTTATGTGTGAAGAGTGCCAAGCCAGGCTTCATTAAAGAGTAACCAAAGCTGCCCTCCAGGAATTAATACAATCAAAATTCAGACAAATTCACCTCGGAGAACAAACTGGATGAACGTCACTGCTGCCGCCCAATTCCAGTTGTCTGTATTGCCCTGCACTACAGTACCTAAGACATTCACTCTGCAGTTAGTCTGTTCACGGGTCTGTTCCTCTGCTCAGTCAGATGCACCTGAAACCATGGGCCACTGCCATGGTTCCCAACATCGGGCACAACCCTGATTATGAAGTGCTGCTCCTCCACCTGTTGGCTATACGGCTACTCTTGTACAGTGTGGGTGCTTAGTAAGTAATGTGATAGATAGATGGATGGATGAATCCACCCTACATACTGGGAAGATCAGTAGAAAGGAAAAAGCATATACTAGATTCTTTATGTAAAGCATTCCCCTCCTTCCTCAGCCCCAATATCTCTTATTACTTTACTACATGTAAGAAAATTGGGGCTTACAAAATGCAGCAACTCACCCAAAAGACGTAACTGATAAGAGCTAAACCAGTCTGTCAGATTTCAAGTCCACTGGTAAAGGGAAAATAATTTTGTTTTAAATTCTGAGAAATTTCGATAACTAACAACGCTTTGTTTCCTACATAACAATGACTATAGAAGAGCCTAAGAAGAAACGCTGTGGTACTAGAATGAGGAAAAAGGAGATGAATACCAGCTCTGCCACATACTAGTGGGGTATTCATGAATAAGTGACTTTCTCTTTCTGAGCCTCAGTTTCCTCATCTGTAGAATGACGATATGCTCCCTCTTTCACAGTTTTGTTATGGTCAATTAAAAGAGGAAAGTAGGAGTTCCCGTCGTGGCGCAGTGGTTAACGAATCTGACTAGGAACCATGAGATTGCGGGTTCGGTCCCTGCCCTTGCTCAGTGGGTTAACGATCCGGCGTTGCCGTGAGCTGTGGTGTAGGTTGCAGACGCGGCTCGGATCCCACGTTGCTGTGGCTCTGGCGTAGGCCGGTGGCTACAGCTCTGATTCAACCCCTAGCCTGGGAACCTCCATATGCCGCGGGAGCGGCCCAAGAAATAGCAACAACAACAACAAAAAGACAAAAGACAAAAAAGACCAAAAAAAAAAAAAAAAAAAAAAAAAGAGGAAAGTAGCCACACATATGTAGAAGATCAACTCTTTGAGAGTTCAAGTTCTCCCGTCTATAACCTTCTACCTGTCACTATGTCAATCACCTCCCTTTGCCAATCACAAAACAAGGCAATCTTAAAGCCAAAAAGAATCCAAGAGATTCTAAAGCAAGTTCCTCATTCTTAACATGCAGAAACTGAGGCTCTGTCAGAGAGAGGTGACCTGTCCCAGACTCCACGGCAGAGCCAGGGCTAAAACACCTCACTCCATGTCTCTCTTCTTTCTACCATATGGTCTTCCAGTACTGGAACTGAGGTTTCCATTTTGCAAATATGAATGCAATTAAAAATGAAAATAAAAATCTCTAAAAATTAGAACACTTACATTCTATGTCCAGCTGAGTGACCCTAGGCTGTCATTTGATGTTTCTGAATAAGTTGTCTTCAATACAGTAAAATCAGGGCCTAGTACTTTGAGCAACAAGAATATCTCTCCATTGCAAAGTATGTGAAGCAAGGTGCCCCAAATGGGACAGCTCAATGTAAAATCCCACCATCCCAGTCCCCACCACACTTATAAAACAGATCGTCTCCCATGCTTTCCCTGGGACCTCAGTGCTTGATATTCACTCCAACCAGATTTATCTGCTAATCTGATAATTAATTAGCGAGGAAGAGGATAGTACTACAACAGTAATCTTGTTATAACAAAAATGTCTATGTTTTACCTCTTAGTCCCCTAACCTCCAAGAACTACAATCAATATATTTTCTTAAATGACACCTGACATCTGCCTCATTTAAAATTACTCTCATTTTCTCCTCTTAATGGCTTGGAGAGCTGGGTCGGGCATCTCCAAGTACAGCCCCATCTCAGAGAAAAGGTGACTGACTTCTGGGGCAACTCTTTAGCCAAAGTTCCAAAGCTGGCTGTTAAGTGTAAACAAAGAGGCTCCTAGCCCACTCTCATCTCAAGAGACCCTGGCCTCAGATGCCCCAAATACAAACCAAACAAGCAGGGTGCATCCCATCGCCTCTCAAAAAATGGCTACAGATAGTCCTCAAGAGCATGGTAGGAGTTCCCACATGGCTCAGCGGAAACAAATCTGACTAGCATCCATGAGGACACAGGTTCAATCCCCAGCCTCACTCAGTGGGTTAAGGATCCAGCGTTGCTGTGAGCTGTGGTATAGATTGCAGACGTGGCTCGGATCCAGCATTGCTGTGGCTGTGGTGTAGGCTGGCAGCTACAGCCTCAATTCGACCCCTAGCCTGGGAAGCTCCATATGCTACAGGTGTGGCCCCTAAAAAAAAAAAGAGCATGATAACAGGCTGTGATTTGTAGTCAAGAGGCCCAAACCAGCTCATGATGGTAACTTCTGCCTCGTCCTCGGCCCTCTTTCTGTGCTTCCTCATTCAGTATCACCTATTCAGTTCCTCGAGGCAGAATCTGATGAAGAAATTATCCTTGAGGAGTTCCTGTCATGGCACAGCAGAAACGAATCAGACTAGGAACCATGAGGTTGCCAGTTTGATCCCTAGCCTCACTCAGTGGGTTAAGGATCTGGTGTTGCCATGAGCTATAGCGTAGGTCACAGACACGGCTTGGATCTGGTATGGCTGTGGTGTAGGCCAACAGCTACAGCTCTGATTAGACCCCTAGCCTGGGAACCTCCATATGCCATAGGTGCAGCCTTAAAAAGACAAAAAAAAAAAAAAAAAAAAATTGTCCTTGAAACTCCCTTCTCCCCCATTCCCCGACATACAATCAACCCAACATCAAGTCCTATCACTTTCCCAAGTTACCATCTCTCTTACCTGGACCACAGCAAAAAGTTTCTTGATTGGTCTCTCTAGCCTCACAAGGTGTATTCTCTTCAGCAGAGCTCCAGTGATCTTTTCAAAAACACAAACCTGATTACATTACTTCCTCATTTAAACTTGTTCAAGGCTTTCCCATGCTCGTCGGTCAAAGACGACACTTCTACCAGTCATAAGGGGTCTGCCCCTGCAGCGTCACCTTGTGCCACAATCTACCTCACCGCTGGGTCTCCAGTCACAACAGTGCCAAGCTCCCCCTTGTGCCAAGCTCCCTCTTGTCTCAGACCCCCTGTGTGTCCTCTCTCCTTCCCCTTCACCTCGCTCGTTCTTTCTCAGCCTTCAGCTCTTAGGTCAAGAGTCACCTTCAGAGCAGTAACCATCCCTGACCCTCTAGACTAGGTCAAATGCTCCTCTATTAACCCTCTCAAAGCCTCAGGTAACTCTCCTGGAACTTGGCAATTAATTAGCTGTAATTATACTATGACTGCAGTTTTACACTTGGTTTGGTGATTATTTACGTAACATTTATCTTCACGCCAAGAGAGAAAGCTTCATGAGGTCAGAAACCAGGTCTGTTTTTACTCACTATTGTGTCCAGATGTTACTTCACAGTGCCTGGTACAGAGCAGACCCTCAATCAACATGAGGTAAATGAATGACAATGTGGTAAAAGGAAACTAATACATCTCTCAGCACTGGCCACATACCAGCACTTTGCTATGTATGCATTTCCAATTTTCATTAAATCCTCACAACAGCATTTTATGATAAGTATCATTAACCTTATTTTATAGATATGAAAACAGACTTAAAGAGGCAAAGTGATTTGCCAGGTATCACACAGCAAGTCAATGGCAAAGCTGCAATTCTAACCTAATCCTGACATCAGGTTCTTCTCACTACAAAATTGTGTTTTCCTTTGAACAGCTTCTGAGCCAAAGGTGAACTCTACCAATGATGGGAATTTCTAGAAGATGGCTCCACAATCAGAGGAAGCCTCCACACACTGGCAGGGCTCAGAAGAAACTACAGAAACGAGGCCTAGACAGAAAGAGATTAGGTGAAATAAGCTAGCTGTAAGAGCCCAGTCATGAGAATTTAACTTCAGAGTAGGGCTGCTAAAAACATTCTTTTAAGATTACTATTTACTTCATTTCGAAGACCATCCAGACAAAAATCCCGAAGTCTCCCCTTGGGATTTTCAGTAAATGTCGAGCAACAGGAAGAGAACTGCATTAGTACTGTAGGGATACTGCGTGCGGTAAGGGGGAAATAACCTCAGTAAAAGACGGCGGGTTTTTTTTGTCTTTTTAAGGGCCGCACCCATGGCACATGGAGGTTCCCAGGCTAGGGGTCTAATCGGAGCTACAGCTGCAGGCCTACGCCACAGCCACGGCAATGACAGATTGGAGGCACGTCTGCGACCTACACCACAGCTCACAACAACGCCAGATCTTTAACCTGCTGAGCGAGGCCAGGGATCAAACCCACTACTTCATGGCTCCTACTCGGATTCCTTTCCACTGCACCATGACAGGAACTCCAGTAAAAGATGTTTTTAAATTGACACAATTGGTCATCTCTCCAGTGCTGGGATGCAGGTTCGATCCCCAGCCTGGCACAATGGGTTAAGGAGCCAACGTGGGTAGGTTACAGCTGTGGCTTAGATCTGATCCCTGGCCTGGGAACTCCAAATGCCTCGGGGTGGCCCAAAAAGAATCAATTAATCAATTAATTGGTATAA
The DNA here is from genome assembly GCF_054392235.1 of Sus scrofa. Lineage (NCBI taxonomy): Eukaryota > Metazoa > Chordata > Mammalia > Artiodactyla > Suidae > Sus > Sus scrofa. Next base: position 279,729,784 of record NC_139383.1, read on the forward strand.
CACAGTGTATATAAAAGTAGTAAATACCTGATTTCTTGCTTCAGAACTAGAACAGACTAGGGAGTTCCCATTGTGATGCAGGGGAAATGAATTCAACCAGTATCCATGAGAGTGCGGGTTTGATCCTTGGTTTAGTGGGTCAGGGATTGGCACTGCCATGAGCTATAGTGTACGTTGCAGATGAGGCTCGGATCCTGAGTGGCTGTGGCTGTGGCGTAGGCAGACAGCTGCAGCTCCAATTAGAACCCTAGCCTGGGAGCTTTCCATATGCTGTGGGTGAGACCCTAAAAAGCAAAAGAAAGAAAGAAAGAAAGAAAGGAAGGAAGGAAGGAAGGAAGGAAGGAAGGAAGGAAGGAAGAAAGGAAGGAAACAGACTAATAAAAACTGGTCTACAGAAAGGAAGACTAGCAAAATACAGTCACAAAGATAAGTTGCCAAGAGAGTAACTGCTAAAATGATGCTGGGACTTCACTCTCCTTTATTAAAAAAAAAAAAAAATGCATAAAATGAAGTCAATGGAAGAGACAAATAGCTCCTAATTCAAAATATAGAGTCACCTTAGATTGTCTTTGTTAGAGTTGTCTCTTATAGGCACTAAGCAAGTGAACTCTTACTGAAAGGAAGGGGGGAAATGAGATGCACGATGCAGCCAACTTCATTCTCAGCCACCTCTTCCGGGGGGGAGGACAGGGGAGGCTGGCTAACTGGGGGAGGGGGTAGAGGGATGGTCAATGGAAGGAAACCAGGTCAAAAGGCCAGAGGACCCTTAGGCTCAAGGCCATGCCTCAGCTCAGGCAGCAATAAGCAAAAGCTGTTATCTAGAAACTTTACCAGCACTAAGAAGTCCAGGTTATGCTTTTCGGAAAGGGATCCTGAAGCTACAGTACCTTAACATATTAGAGGGGACCCTTCCCACAATAATAGGAAATATTCCAAGTTCAGATGAGGAATATTTTCCTCTAAAGGCAATTTTCTTTTACAGGATTTCCATTCGCTGACTTTTTCTCAGTTTACAACATTTTTCAGCGGCTTCATGCTTTTCTGCAAAGTTTTAAGTGACTTTCTTTGAAGAGAGCTATTCAGTGCCAGTGATTGTAGAAAACATTTGTTCATAATTATCCAGACATAGACTGGAACAATGCTGAAACAAGAGCAGCATGCAAAAATGTATTTAAGGACTATCATCCCAAAATGCTGCTAAAAGCTATTAACCAGTATGTGTTAATTGCCACAGCATTCATATTAATTTTCACTTCAGGCTCGACATTGTGGAATATTTCCCCTGATACATTTTAAACAAAGTTTAATTTAAGGAACTGCTTCTATCAACACTTATGAAAATTAACAGCCAAGCAATTAGCACTCATGAATTATCCCTTCCCCCATGCTTTCTGCTGCTTCCCTGTTAAAACAGTTTCTAACAGAGAAATGGTTACTTTCTAACAAGTTAACACAATCAAAGTCACAGTTGTCTATGTGAACTAGAACTTGTTCTGCTTTTTGAAGCACTTGTCAAGGCAAACATTCTCCTTCTAATAAGAGGGTATAATTTAGCTAAGTCAAATAAATAAGATATTTAACATTTTAGTAAGCTGCCAAGTAATTACTAGTAAAACTACCTTCTCAACTGATGTTTAAAAAATGGCCATTACCGGAGTTCCCATCGTGGCTCAGTGGTTAATAAACCCGACTAGTATCCATGAGGACGCAGGATCGATCCCTGGCCTCGCTCAGTGGGTTAAAAAGATCTGGTGTTGCTGTGAGCTGTGGTGTAGGTTGTAGATGTGGCTCGGATCCCGAGTTGCTGGGGCTGTAGCGTAGACTGGCTGCTCTAGCTCTCATTCAACTCCTAGGCCTGGGAACTCCCATATGCCTTGGGTGTGACCCTAAAAAGACAAAAGACAAAAAAAAAAAAAAAAAAAAAAAGGCCATTGCCAAAAAAAGAGGAGGGGAGTAATTACTTGTCCTACTCTTCCTTTTAAGGTTAAAAGTCAAAATCCCACAGGACTGACTCCTGGACTCGCACAGCTGACTCCCTTCACCTAGTCTGCGGTACACTTTGTTCAACCACGCGACACCCAACTCCTGGTTTTAGGAGCATGCTTCCTAACGAAGCGCACAGGACAGACAGCATCACTGACCTGCACCCTTGAGAGAAAGAGAAAGGATTTGCTGAGTGTGTCCTTGGTGCTGTGTGTCTTGCTACGCAGGCCACATCTCAGTCCTCCTGAGAAGACATATGACCACGTCTCATCCCACAGAGGACAGGAGCTTCATGACGTTATGAAGTGACTAGCCTGAGGTCACACCGTGCGTCAGTCAGGATTCAAACTCAAGTCTTACTACAAAACGGATCTGCTTACAAACCAAATTACACAGCCTCTTTCTGTGCTGGGAGCTTCATCCCACTTGATGGGTCTCATCAGCCTTGTGAGGAAGGAACTCTGAATTTCTTTTCACAGTAAAAAAACTGAGGTGAGGTGAGGTGAATAACCTGACTGAGGTGACACATCTGATAACAAGTACCATTTCGGTGTCTGTAACTGTACTGATGGGAGATGGGTATCTGAACTCCTGAGGGTCTACTGATGATACCTGTAAACTCGGTTTAATAACCAAAACAGTGATGACGAATATCAGCTAACGCTTCTCAAATAAGTGCTAAGACACAGAATGGAAAGAGCTAGATAATGATAAAATAAGACCTCATTTGAAAAAGGTGGAGAGACAGAGCAGAGAGCCACATATTCAGGGGCACTTAAATCAGTGCTGCATGTTTACTGCTGAAAGATTTCACTCCTTCATGGCTTCACAGCAACTCCTTGTGACACCCAACATTTCCCATGTACAGTGAGATCTGAAAGACTAGCGCAAGAAGTGTTTCAACTGTCTCACCTCCAAAACAGAAGTTTTGTTTTGTGAATGACGCTATTCAGAGGTCCCCCGGTTTTTTTTGCTGTTGTTGTCTTTTTTTTTTTTTTTTTTTTGTCTTTTTAGGGCTGCACCTGTGGTATGTGGAGGTTCCCAGGCTAGGGGTCAAATGAGAGCTGTAGCTGCCGGCCTACACCAGGGCCACAGCAACATGGGATTTGAGCCGCATCTGTGACCTACACCACAGCTCAGGACAACGCTGGATCCCTCAACCCACTGAGAAAGGCCAGGGATCGAACCGCAACCTCATGGTTCCTAGTCAGATCCGTTAACCACTGAGCCACAACGGGAACGCCCCCTTTTTTTTTTTTTTTTTTTAAAAACAAGTGCAAAGTATTGGACAGATGGCTGAGCCTGATTTTGCCTGGCCAGGCTAAGCATTTCCTAAAACCACTTGCAATCTGTCTTGGTCTTTTTTCAAAGGAATAGTAAACAGACTTAGTAACAACCTATGAATTTAAAACAAGTCACAGATAGTACTGCTAATGTGCCAAAAACAAATAAACAAAGTAATAAATCTGATCAAAATTACAACAAAGCACACACCTAAATACAGCCTTTCCCTTTCAATTGTATACCTTCAAGAAATTACTAACCACAATTTTTAAAAAATTAAATTATTAACCAGCTACAGGCACCAAAAATTATTTGAAAGTATTTTCTTTAATTTACAATAGCTAAGAGATGCTTACCCTTCGAATCACTAAAACCAACTTTGCACAAATCATTAAAGATGCCTGATTAGCTACACTGTAACTGGAAAGCCATACTAAAAACAAAACCCTTTTTTCAAATCCAATGCTAGTTTAATCTTAAGGAGGATTTCACAGCAGTTAGTCTCTTGAGGAAATACATAATTAAGTAGTTTTTTAGCATATTTAATTAGACCCCAAACTCTTCCCTGTCCCCTTCTCTCCCCAATTATGTACCATTTGCCCAAGAGACCTAAGCAACTCAGTTAATTATGTAAATAAGGCAAGCGTTATTCCCAAGAAAAGCATTGTGAATATTTGTAGGGAAAAAAAACTGTACATATTTTAGTGGCTTTAACAAATCTTTGCAAAAATAAAAAGGGGGTTATTACCAAAACACATGAGAAACTCTGACATTTGAGACAAAAAGCAGGGAGCTCAATGACAAGATGGTGAATCGTTAAAACAGGACTCATTTCACTTCTTAAATACACGCTGAAAAAAAATAAAATAATTTTAAGTTACAAGAGTAACAAAAATTTAGTGCTGAACGTCAAATGATTTATGGAAAGAATCAATCTGGAAATTATTAAAGTCGACTCTCACAGAAAAGGCTTTATTATCAAGGGGTTGACATGATCTTAACTCCAGAGGCAGCCATGGTGCTGTTATAACTACTACAATCCCATTATTATGCAATCACAAAATGCTAATTTGATCATTTTGAGGTGTTATTTGAATAGTCATTTTAATTTCTAGGTTACAAAAAGGCTTGACTCAAGTATAATTCTCTATTAATCATTGAGATGTCATAGAATATCATATTGATGCATTTCACAAAGATAAAGAAAGACTAATTTAATATGTACAGTACAATATCCTTCAAATATTAGCCGCTTTCATTACATATCTGCCAAACGCATCAATATTAAATAATAGATGAGAACAAGGTTTTAATTGTGTTTTAGCAATTGTAATATGTAAGATAATAAAAAATAGCACTGCATCACAAGACAGACTTATCGATATATAAATCTTTCTTAATCAATGTGCAATGGTGATGAGGCGAGGCTCACATCCTTTGCTGATGACAAATAGACTTGATATGACAAAAGCATCAAGAGTTGTAAGTGTAAACACACATCTAGCAAAAACAATTCCTTTGTGACTGGGGAAATGGCTTCTTTATTTTATTTTTTTAATTTCACCCTGGACTTTCAGAAGTTATATTAACAAGTAGAGTTCACAATCTTCTAACGAATCCAAACCAAAGTAATTTATAACAGAATCTAATGGTATAATGAGAATTCTAGAACACAGTATTTTAAAAGATCTGTGCTATTTTGTTGGCATCAAAGCACTGTCACATATTAATTGCATCCTCAAACAATGAGATGATAGGCAATAGAAGCAAATAAATTCCAGCCATGTAACCTAATCCGAATAATAACTTCTCACATATCTAAATGAATCAATTGTAGTATTTAAGAAAACAATCCCCTACAGTCCAACTCACTAGTTTCCAGAGGCTGATATTCCTATCCCTAGGGGGACCTTTTCTTCCCCTTGCTACATTCCACGAGAACAAACACGAGAAGGTGGCAGGGGCAGGCCGAAGAGAAGCGCTTTACGTGGATACAATCTCTAATGTACTAAAAGTGCTTTCAGATGTCTTTTTTTTTTTTTTTTTTGAGAAAACGCCTGAGTATACTAGGATTTTATGTTACTTATGCATTTTGTTTCTAGTCTGTGTTCTCCTTCTCTGCCAACATCAATAACCTCATGTGCCAATGGCAATATATGCTTCCTTAAACCAATGGAAACACTGAATTGTATGAGGTAAAAGTGTTTCAAATTAAAAAGCATCTCCTTGTTCAAAGATGACAACTGTCAGAACCAGCATATAAGAAGAACCCGAATATGAAAAATGCAAACATAAGCAAAGAGCTGTATGTTTATTAACTGCAATGGTGCTGAAATAAGACAAGGTGTATACAAAACCCCTCCAGGCAACAAGTTACCACTCAGCACCCCCACACCACATAATGGCAATAAATATAATAATTAACTGCTACTCTCTCCTGAAAGAAACCCAGCTCAGCTCAGCAGAAACACAGAAGGGCAGGGAATGGGGGCGAGGGGGTGTTACACATAGAACTATACTCCACCTAAAATAACGCCCAACTTTCTAAAAGGAAAATAAACACAGTTTAAGTTTACAACTGCAAACTGTCAGAACAAACAGGAAAAAATCAAAGCCATCCTGCACAACAAGTGTCAAAACAAGATTCAATAAAATACGGACATGCAAAGCAACGTCCTAGAATTCTAAAATGAAACTCCAATCTGCATAATTTCTGGAGTTATAATAAAGAATCAGAGAAGACAACACAAACACCTCCCAAAACCACTTTCAAGGCTTTCCCAACAGTTAGACTTTGATTAACCACAACACAAATAACCCAAACCTTAGGACATAACCACTTAGGAGACCTACCAGGAACACACACACACACACACACACACACACACACACACACACACACACCCTCAGGACTGTTTTTGTTCACACACACACACACACACACACACACCCTCAGGACTGTTTTTGTTCTAACCCTTCCAAACATATTACTATGGAAACATTAGGCCCAAATCCAGAACTTTCTACACCCTCAGTCTTAGGAAATGTGACTGACATCCTATATTTTTCTCTGAGACTCTTTTGAAACCCTAAATCGAAATATTATGATAATGATAACAATAACACCAACAATTCCATTCAATTGAGGTTTTACCTAAAGGGATAAAGTTTCATGTTAACTTACCTTGCCATCAAATTTGGAATACTCGTTAAAGGGATTATTCAGCTGCAGAGGGCACTGCTCCAGGCGTACAGATAATATTGACTGTTTTCCAGAATTTGGAGGTTTCTCTTTGAGCGACTTTTTTTCAAACAGTGACTTTAACTCTTGGGCTGTGATACAAGAGGAAGATAAAAACATCTTTGTGATTACAACAGAGAGAGAGCGAGCCTGTCCACCTTCTCAAAAAGGTCTTCCTTGGAACCCTAAGGAGGGGAGTGTCCAAGGCCATGTTCAAGTCCATTATGTGCAAAAAGCCTCACATGCACTTACATGTCTGTGCACTACAAAGGCAAAGCACTGAAAAACATGTAGGTCAGCTCTGTCAATTTAGAAGGACTGGAGTTTAAGGAAGGGGGCAGAGGTCAGACAAACCAATAGAATAACCATTCTGTAAAAAGAGCATTTACAGCTGTGAGGCCTCAGCTTTGGCCTGGCTTTGCAACTAACAGACGCATGATAGCGGACAATTCACTAAACCTCTCTGGGCCTATCAAACTAGAGAATCTTGAAGATCTCTCCTGGCTCTAATACATGATTTTGAAGCTCTAGTTCTTCAAGGTCAAGGTCCAAGTCCACATCTTAATCCTCTCACACTTTCCAATGACACCTAGCACAGTATCTGGATGACAAAGATCAAGAGGAGGAAAAGGAGAAAGAGTATTTACAATAATAGTAACTAACACTTACTGAGCAAGCCATGTATCTCAACTAATCCTCATAACAAGCTTCTAAGGCAGCAAGACCTCAATTTTGTCCATGTGGAAAGTGAAGCACTGAGTATTTTGATTAGCCCTGGGCCACAAAGCCAGTAAGCAGCAGGGCTAAGATATGCACCCAGCCAAGGCACTTAGCCATTAGGCACTAACGAACAAAGTAGGCCTTCAGTAAATTTTGTTGCATGAATCAATGGATAAAATAATGACTGAAGGCATTCAGATTAGGTTTATGATTAAGTCAGAATCTTCAGCACTTATTTATTAGTGAACCAAGACAAGTTAGTTCCAAATCTTCTCAAAGCCCATTTCATTCTCTATATTAATCTGGATGTCATTTAAGGTGATAGCTGAATGATAAGTACATGAGCGTTCATTATACTTTTTATTTTTGTGAATTTAGAAAATTTCCATACTTAAATTGTTAAATAAATCAATCTTAGATCTTAAAATGTGCAATAAATAAGCTCAACCCATTCCATTCTTGAGCATAGCCAAAATGAACTGAGATCAAACATAACTCTAAAATAGTCACTTAGAACTTTTAAAAAAGGTAACAAATTATTTTCAACAAACTAGTGAGGGAATTCCCATCGTGGCTCAGCAGGTTAAGAACCCAACTAGTATGCAAGTTTGATCCCTGGCCTCACTCAATGGGTTAAGGATCTGGTGCCGCAGTATAGGTTGCAGCTACGGCTCAGATCTGGCACTGATGTGGCACATGGCACAGGCCAGCCCCTACCTTGGAATGTCCATATGCCGCAAGCGCAGCTCTAAAAAAGAAAAAACTTACCAAAAAAAAACCTAGTAGGGGGCAAATTCATCAAATGAGTCCCTAGTTAAGTGACAAACCAGGAGAAAGATCTAATTCTTTGTAAAAATGTGGCACTTAACTATCCACAGATTCTGAATATATAAGTACATGCAACCAATAGATTAATATCTATTCATTATACATTAATATCAAAAGGTTAATGCACATTTGAAAAAGTTTTAGATTACTATTATATTAAAGTGATATTTTAAATACTAGAAGTACTATTCTATCTGTAATCTACCAACAATTTTATTTCTAGACTTTGGAAAGATCCTTTACTAAATACCTACTAGGGGGCTAAAACAAAACCAAAAAACCTACTAGGGGCCAGGAACAACACTAGGTCCTTTCATCTTGTCCTCACAACAATCCTAGGAGGTAGGTTACTAAAAGCTCCACGAAGAAACTGAGGTGTATCAAACGTGTGTGACTTATCAAAATCACTCTACCTTATCAGTAGAAGTATGTGTGAAGTGATGATATATCAACTCTTCCATTCTCAGATTAATTCATGCTGAGACCACTCTCCTCAACTTAAAATACTTCCCCTCTTCCATCACAGAGAAATAAAAACAACCAAAAGAGAACTTCTGTATGCTCTTAGCTGCACTTCCACCTGCCTTCCCTCCTATGGCAATGGGACCAACTGCCTACGCCCCATCAGACCTTCTCCTCCTTTGTGCACCAGATCCCATCCACTCTTGCCGACTCAAGCAATCCTCTCCCATCTCTCTTCCATTTCCAATGTTTCCCTCTTATTAGGTTAGTCATCTCAGCATAAAGATAGTGAAGTACTACTCATAAAAATAAAAAAATCCTGGGAGTTCCCATTGTGGCTCAGTGGTTAACAAATCCGACTAGGAACCATGAGGTTGCAGGTTCGATCCCTGGCCTTGCTCAGTGGGTTAAAGATCTGGCGTTGCCGTGAGCTATGGTGTAGGTCGCAGACGTGGCTCAGATCCTGTGTTGCTGTGGCTCTGGTGTAGGCCAGTGGCTACAGCTCCGATTCGACCCCTAGCCTAGGAACCTCCATATGCTGCGGGAGCGGCCTAAGAAAATGGCAAAAAGACCAAAATAAATAAATAAATAAATAAATAAAAATTAAAAAATCCTCTTGCACTTCCATATTCTTGTCCAGTTACTATCCTATTTTTCTGCTCCTCAAAATGACTGTCTATACTCTTGCTGTCCAATTTCTCTCCTCCTATCCACTCAAATACACTCCAATCAGGCATTCAGGCTCCGCCACTTCACCAAATCAGCTTCTTTGAGGACACTGATGATTCCCCTGCTGCCAAATCTATTGGTCAATTTTTAATCCTCTGAAGCCTTCTTGGCAGCAATTGACATTTCATTCTTTCCTTTCTGAAATACTTTTTTCCCAGATGTCCAGATCTATACTCTGATTCACATCCAGTTTTTCAGGTTACTCCTTCTCAGCCTCCCTGCTGATTCCGCTTCATTTTCCCCTCAAATCTTCGGCATTACCCAAGGCATAGGGCTTGGGCCTTTTCTCTTCTTCATCTACACTGACACTCTCAGTGATTTCATTCAGCCTTATGATTTTAAATATCGTTCTACAAGAGGCAAAACCAAATTGCGCTGATACAGAGCCAAGCAATGATTGCCTTAGGGGAGTGGAAAATGGTTTGAGGCAACTTTCTTGGGTACAGAAACGCTGTATACGCAACTGAGGGTGCCACTTAAGCAGGTGTAGATGTTTGGCAAAAGTCATCAAACTGGACATTTAATATCTGTACATTTTAATTTATGTAAAGACTATTTCAATTTTAAAAAATAAATACGGGAAACCTAAATAAATATCTCTACGCTGATAACTACTAAAAGATTATTCCTAGACCTAAACACTCCCTAATATTACAGACTCACATATTCAACTTTATATTTCACCTCCACTTGGATGGCCAATAGGTGTCTCCAACTTAACATGTCCAGAACCAAACTCTTGATCTTCCCACAGCCTGCCCCCTCCCACAATCATTTGTTCAGTTCATGGCAACTCAATCCTGTTAGGCAAAAACGTGGGTGTGACCCCACTCTTCTCTTTCTCCCACATCCGAGCTATCAACAGAAACTTTAGAAGACACCCAAAACCACCTTTACAGCTAAGCTGGAGCATTACCATCACCCTCAAGCTGGTCTTGTTTCTGCTCTTGCTTCCCCAACCCCAACCCAGACCACTGTCTCTTCCCAACACGGCAGCCAATGAGTCTCTTAGAATACAAGTTACAGGGAGTTCTCGCTGTGGCTCAGCCGATTATGAACCCGAGGATGAGGGTTTGACCCCTGGCCTCGCTCAGCGGGTTAAGGATCTGGCGTTGCCGTGAGCTGTGGTATAGGCCAGCAGCTGCAGCTCCGATGTGACCCCTAACCTGGGAACTTCCATATGCCACACTAGCGGCCGTAAAAAGAAAAAAAAAAATAAAATAAAATAAAACACAAGTTACAAACTTCCAAATAAGAAGAAAATTGATAAACTTGATCACATAAAAGCTTCCTAACATGCAGAGATTCTAAAAGTTGAAAAGACACAGACCAATAACCCTTTAGAAAAATGGACCAGAAATCTGAGATCTCCTGTGGCGCAACAGGTTAAGGATCCAGTGTGGTCACTCTAGAAGCTTGGGTTGCTTCAGTGGTGCAGATTTGATCCCTGACCTGGGAACTTCCACATGGTGCAGGTGAGGCCAAAAAGAAAGAAAAAAAAAAAAAAAAAAAAGGCAAGAAATGTACAATAATCCCAAGAAAAATTTCAATTAGCTCCTAAACAAATGGAAAGATGCTCAACAACATTCATAATAAGATATATGCAAATTAAAACTACACTATGATACTAGACCACATCAATCAAATAGACACTCTACACATTACTAGAAGGAATTCAAAATAGAAAAATACCAACGAAGGGGAAATTTGTCAATATCAAAGAAAACCACAGAGCAAATATTATACATAGGTGTAAATGGACGGATAAACCAAAATCCTTTTTTCTTTTTACGGCTGCACCTGCGGCATATGCAGGTTCCCAGGCTAGGGAGTGAATAAGAGCTGCAACTGGAGGCCTACACCACAGCCACAGCAACACCAGATCCTATCTGCATCTACGACCTACACCAAAGCTTGCAGCAACACCGGATCCTTAACCCACTGAGCAAGGCCAAGAATCAAAGCCATATCCACAGAGACACTATGTCAGGTTCTTAAGCTGCTGAGCCACAGCAGGAACTCTCAAAAGCTTTTAAAAAATGATTATCTAAAAGAGTGTAAGAACTGGCGATCCACTCTGGCACAGCGGGATCGGCAGTGTCTTGGGAGCACTGGGGTGCAGGATGGACCCCCACACCAGCACAGTGGGTAAGGATCCAGCACTGCCACAGCTGTGGCTTAGGTCTCGACTGAGGTTCGGATCTGATCCCTGGCCTGGGAACTCCATATGCTGCAGGGCAGCCAAAAATGAAAAAAATTAAAAATAAAAGAGTATAAGAATTGAAGCTAGATTTCTCTGATTTTACCTTGTTTTGTGTATTGAACTTCAGAACCACGTAAATGTTTTGCACAATTATTAAAGAAAAAGTACAACTTCTAAATATAAAAGCAAAATGAAATAAATGAACTTAAGTGTAATATTTAGTTGGCAGTTTAACTACAAAGAGGGGAACTATTTTAAGTAGCTTTATCACATAGCAATTTGACTAGACAGTCCTTAATGGAACAAATCAAAAAGACAAAAATAAATAAATATGAACCTGTTTCCACTAATCATGTTTTTAGTAATGACACTGGTTTTTCCATTCTGGAATCAAGATTTTCAGCATGAGAAAAGATCCATAAACATAAAATCAAAATAGTTAACATTCTGTAATCCTATTTGAATTGAAATTATCAGCATTAGCTCACAATGTATTCCCTCTTAAAAAATTAATTTTTGGGGAGTTCCCGTTGTGGGGCAGCAGATACTAATCCAACTGGGAACCATGAAGTTGCGGGTTTGAACCCTGGCCTTGCTCAGTGGGTTAAGGATCCGGTGGTTGCCCTGAGCTGTGGTGTAGGTCGCAGACGCAGCTCGGATCTGGTGTTGCTGTGGCTGTAGCATAGGCTGGCAGCTACAGCTCCGATTGGACCCCTAGCCTGGGAACTTGCATATGCCATGGGTTCGGCCCTACAAAAGACAAAAAAAAAAAAAAAAATTAATTTTGGGGGAGTTCCTTTAGTGACTCGGTGGTTAATGAACCCGAAAGGGATCCATGAGGTTTCAGATTCAATTCCTGGCCTTGCTCAGTGCGTTAAGGATCCGGCGTTGCCGTGAGCTCTGGTGTAGGTTGCAGACACTGCGTGGACCCCGAATTGCTATGGCTGTGGTGTAGGCCAGCAGCTGTAGCTCCAATTTGACCTCTAGCCTGGGAACCTCCATATGCCATAGGCGCAGCTCTGAAAAGAAAAAAAAATAATAATTTTTTTCTGAACACTACTCCCTCAAAGGGCCTATAAGGGAAAAAAAAAAATTGAACCAGTGAACACACCTAGAGCTCAGTTGTGGTCTTTTAATGCCACTTACCACTAAAAAGAATAAAGACTCCCTAGAGAAATGGCTGGCTCCAGATTTGCAGGAGAAAATGTGTAAGATGAGCCTGGAACATCTTGTCATACAAAAAAGCAAGGAAGCTATGAAAGATTACTGGAATTGTGTCAAAAGAACTTCGAAGCAAATGTGAAGTAACTTACTACACAAAGAAACAATTTGAGCATAAAAGAAGAATAACTGAAGTGAATTGAAAATTATAAATTGTGCTGAGAAACCCACGAGTTCATCATGATACAAAGGGAAAAAACCTTCACTGGTCGTCTACATGGGATGTTAGGGAACAAACTCTTCATTCCAAAAACTATTAACAAAAGGAAAAGACTCAAGCATTTATCCTACCTTTCCTATAGGGACTATATCTAAGTCAAACAACAGATTAGGGAAAGTTCTTTATACAAAACAAGTTAGTAAATGAAGAAAGACTCATAAAATTAGAAATCACTATTTTGCAACTCCTAATGAAATAATGAATCTAGGAAATGTTCATTACTGGCCACTAAAACCATCAGATGAAAAGCTGATGGGAGTAATTTAATAGTGGATGGATAACCTGATTCCTTCATCAATCATCCCCAAAAAAAAAAAAAAAAAGCCACAAGAAGACATTCCACGCTTCCTGAAATAATGCAATGGGAAATAAATACAGACCAGCATGTACGAAGTATTCTTACCAAAAATCACATGTCAATCTGAGCAACTGCTTAGATCCAACCTCAAGTTTGTAGGAAATAAAGAGGACAGAAGAACATATTAAATGAAATCACGGGGATACAATAAGCAAAATCCAGAATATAGGAGATTCTACAGGACAAATGACCCAGTTTCTTCAACAAATAAATTACAATAAACAAATGAAAGAAATTCTATAGATTAAAAAGGAAATGAGACATGTCACCCAAAAGTAATGTAATGTGTGGACCTTAGAGCTAGAACTAAATAAGCAAAGTGGGGGGAGAAATAAAAAAAAAATTGAGTCAACCAGAGAAATCCTTGATAGTATTAAAGAATTCCTGGAGTTCCCATCGTGGCTCAGTGGTAACAAACCTGACTAGTATCCATGAGAACGCAGGTTTGAGCCCTGGCTTTACTCAGTGGATTAAGGATCTGGCACTGCTGTGAGCTGTGGTGTAGGTTGCAGACAAGTCTCAGATCCCGTGTTGCTGTGGCTGCGGTGTATGCCAGCAGCTGCAGCTCCAATTTGACCCCTAGCCTGGGAACTTCCACATGCCGCAAGCGCAACTCTAAAAAATGAAAAAAAAAAAAAAAAAATCCTGTTAATTTTTTGGAAAATAGTGGTATTGCACTTTTCCTATGTGTTAAAAAAAAATTAAGTATTTAGATATGCAATTATATGATAGCTGGGATTTCCTTAAAAATACTCTGGGAGGGGAGGGGAGGTGAATGTATAAACATACAAGACCAGACATATGCTGCTAATTGCTAAAGATGGGTGATGGGTACACAGGGGTTTGGGATACCATTCCCTCTACTTTCATGTATTTGAAACTTTGTTTTTGTGTTTGAAATTTTTTTATAATAAACAGTTGTTTTAAAGGAAATTTAAGCTGGGAAGGGGGTAAAGGAAATCACACATCACATCAGTACTCTGATCAAACTGCCTCGCCCAAAGTAAAAATTAAATTCCTTACCAGACTGTCCACAATCAGGTCTCCCACTCCTCTGCTCGCTTACTCTGCTCTAACCAACAGGCTTCCTTCCTTGCTATTCCCTGAGTACATCAGTCACACTTCCGCCAAGAACCTTGGCACGTGCTCTTCCCCTGCTTTAGAAGACTCATCTCCCAGTAGCTGCCTAGCTCACTCCTTCACTTCCTGCAGATCTCTGCTCATCCATCACTTTCCTAATGAGGCCTTCTCTGATCACCCTCCATAAAACAGCAAAATACTCTGCCCAACATTCCTTATCCTCCTGCGCTGGGGGATATTTTTCTCTATGCCACTTACCCCATTCTGACATTTGATGCACTGTTTGTTAACTTTCTCCCCCACAAGCTCCACAATGGGAAGGGCTTTGTCTTGTTCACTACTACACTTTCTAGGCCTGTAAGAGTGCATAATTGTCTCTGTATACTGTAGGAGCTTAATAAATACTTGCTGAATGAAGAGCTCTGGATGAGAGTAAAGTAGTTGTGGGGGTAGGGAGCAGAAGGGGAGGAGGAAGGAGAGAGCAGATGGACACAAAGAAGTTAGAGATAATAAAAAAAAATGACCAATATTCATTAAAAGGTAAAGAAAATGGAAAAAAACAAAAAAAGAAGTTAGAGATAAGATTGGGCGACATGATGAAAGCCACTCCTCCTGGTTCCAAACCATTCATAAGGCATAGCTGTACTTCTTGAGTTGCAAACTTCAAGGTGCTCTTCAACTTTAATTTTAATTGTTTTTCGTTATTTATTTGCAACTGAAAATTTTTTTAATACAGAAGCTTTGGCAACCTTCCTAAACCCTGGCTGTAGCCTACACACTAGAGAAGAAAAGATACAAGGGCACACCAAAGACTCAGTACCCAAAGCTCCAGGAGCAGCTCCTTTCTGTCTACAGTATGGGAGAGAAGGGGGCAGAGTAGAAAAACTACAGTTCGGGGGTTCAGATTGGCCAGGAAAAGAATTGTCTTTGCCACTTATTACTTTTAAGTAAGTAACTTGGGGAAGTCACTTAGCACCTCAGTACTCCAATTTCCTCTTATAATATAAAAATATTAATAGCTTATTCGTTTGACTGGCATGAAGATGAAGCAAACATAGTGGGTGGCATATTAAAATCCATTGGTCCTCAGAGCTGGTTACTCATCAGAATCAACCAGGAGACTTCCGGAAAATATAGATTTGTGGATCCCAACCTCTACCGACTGAATAATCAGGAATTCCACAGACAGGGCAGAGAAATGTATACAGAACGTCATTAAACATGCACTTTGGGATGCATTTTTGAATTTTATACAGCAATGGTATCTGGGAACTGCTTGTCTAAGAAACCAGTAGCAGAAGTTATATGAAGATAACGTCAGGAATATTTCTCAGTAATTGATATAAACTGTGTTTTTTTAAGTTATTATTTAACTTCACATGTTAATAGCTTGTCTCCCATTTAGACCTCAAACTTCTTGAGGACAGGAACCCATATTCCTTGAAGCACCTGGCACAGAATTACTATGCACACAGAAGCTACAGAAGAAATACTTGTTTAAGTGACTCAGTGAATAAGAGTAATAATTTTGTAAAGAATATACCAACATCAGTTCAAAACAACAAACGTAAAGCTACTAGGTCCTTGGAAGTTCCCTGGTAGCACAGCGGGTTAAGGATCAGGCATTGCCACAGCTGTGGTGCAGGCCTCATTACTGCAGAGCAGGTTCAGACCCTGGCCCAGGAACTTCCACATGCCTAGGTCCTTGATTTAACATTAATCCTGACAAAGCCGTCTTCCAATGATATTGTCTTCATGTTTATCCGTGCAGTTTTAGCTATGGGTATACTAAAAGGATCTCACTCCCAGGTATTAAATCCATCATGTGGTCTCCTGGCATATGGAGAACTTTGGGGGGAGTTCCCATTGTGGTGTAGCAGAAATAAATCTGACTAGTATCCACAGGAAGTGGGTTTGACCCCTGGCTTCAGCATTGCAATAAGCTGTGCTGTAGGTCACAGATGCAGCTTGGATCCCACATTGCTGTGGCTCTGGAGTAGGCCGGCGGCTACGGCTCCAATTCGAACCCTAGCCTGGTAACCTCCACATGCCTCGGGAGCGGCCCAAGAAATGGCAAAAAGACCAAAAACAAAACAAAACAAACAAACAAACAGATGAAAGGATTTTTTTCTTTTTTTTTTGGCTGCACCCATGGCATGCAGAAGTTCCCAGGACTGAACCAATGCCACAGCAATGACCCAAGCAATAGCAGTGACAATGCCAAATCCTTAACCTGATGAGCCAGTAGGGAACTCCCATAATTTTTAACAAAATGTAGTTAGCAGAAAAAGAATGAAATGAATAGGAATTCCTTTCATGACTCAGGGTTAACAAAGCTGACTAGGATCCATGAGGATATGGGTTCGACCAGTGGGTTAAGGATCTGGCATTGCTGTGAGCTGTGGTGTAGGTCACAGACAAGGCTTGGATCCCGTATTGCTATGTCTGTGGTGTAGGCTGGTGGCTACAGCTCCGATTCGACCCCTAGCCTGGGAACTTCCATATGCCGCAGGCGCAACCCTAAAAAATGAGGCCTTAAAAAGCAAAAAAAAAAAAAAAGGAAAGAAAAAAGAAAAAAAGGAAATGAAATTATTCCCAGTTAAGATCACAATTCCCAATTAAGATAAAAATGATTGATCTCTTGCCAAAAGAGAGTGTGTGTTTTAGAGATGTGTGAAAATAAGAATGGCTGCTCCGTTTGCCAGGTAGATGTTTAGTGGACTGCTGACTCTACTCTTCTAACACACTTCAGGATACCCAGAGTGCCAATCTGTGGTGATGATGGAACCAGCTTAACAAAAAATTCAAAGACATTCCTCTGTGAGCAGCCTAACCATTACAAGTAACCACCAAGCAGGCTACTAGTCTGGCCAGAATCAAGGTCAACGTTTCAAAGATGGGCAGGCACCTAAGGGAGCTTTTCCAGAAATGAGACCACAGATCAATTACTGAAATCTGTGAGAAAGAACTAAGAGGGAAGGAAACTGAGGGAAAGAGAAGTATACACACGAATGGACAGTAGGTTAAAATGAAAGCAAAAAGGAGACTATTTCTGAAGCACATGCTGTGAAACACTGGACAAATGTTAAAGTGGATTAGACTTTAAAGAGTGCGTGGAGGATGTATTAAAATGTATTAGATGAATCTCTATTTATTAGATACATCAAAATTTAGGTTGAAGAGGAGTTCCCGTTGTGGCTCAGCAGGTTAAGAACCCCACTAGGGTCCGTGAGGATACAAGTTTGATTCCTGGCCCTGCTCAGTCAGTTAAGGATCCAGCACTGCCACAAGGTGCAGCATAGGTCGTAGATGTGGCTTGGACCTGGAACTGCTGTGGCTGTGGTAGAGGCCAGCAGCTATGGCGCCAATTCTACTCCTAGCCTGGGAATCTCCATATGCCATGAGTGCAGCCCTAAAAGGACACACACACAAAAAAATTAGGTTGAAGAAGTTATTTCCCATATTGTGAATGAAAGAGGTTAATGCAGTTATATTTCAGGTGCTCTTCCTCTATTTATTTATAGTCATTTTAAGATATGGAAGTGAAGAAGGCAAAACAAAGTGTTACTAAAGAGATGGGCTTATCAAACTGGCTCTGAATTGATCAAGAAGAGATAATTAAGAAAAATATCAGGAGTTCCCGTCGTGGCTCAGTGGTTAATGAATCTGACTAGGAACCATGAGGTTGTGGGTTCGATCCCTGGCCTTGCTCAGTGGGTTAAGGATCCGGCGTTGCCATGAGTTGTGGTGTGGGTCACAGACACGGCTTGGATCTGGCATTGCTGTGGCTCAGGTGTAGGCCGGCGGCTACAGCTCCGATTAGACCCCTAGCCTGGGAACCTCCATATGCCGCAGGTGCGGCCCTAAAAAGACAAAAGACAAAAAAATAAATAAATAAATAAGACCAAAAAAAAAAAAAGATATATAAAAATTTTGAAGAGTGGACAACATAAATGATATAAAGGTTTTCCAGTTTGTGCTAAATACAACAGAAAGAAATATTAACTAGATCAACAGAAAAGGCCAGCCTAGAGAGATTTCTTTTAAGTATCAAGAGCAAAACTAAAAAGAAATTCAAGGAGAACCACAGCAAGTCAAAGAAACAAGACATAAGAAAGAGAAAGATGTAGATGGGATTTCTGTTCTACACAGTTATCATTTAGAAGCAATCACTGAAAAAAATCATACCCATTGAACACTCCTGGGTTTACAATCATAGTAGGAGAAAGCAATAACCACTTAATATGAGTGGTTTAGCAGAAAGAGATCAGCCTTTAGATGGAGACAGGGTTAGACACAAAACATGGCTCTACTGCACTACCACTTGCCAGCCTTGCAACTTGAACAAGTTAAGTCTCAGCCTCTGTTTTATCTGTTGAGGACAATGATACCTACACCTCGTAAGACTGTTGCATTAGAGGTAATGCATGAAAGGTAACTACCACAGCACCTACCAGGTAGGTGCTGCTGTTAACATTATCATCATGAATACTGTTAGTTTTATAAATATTATGTAGCAATGGAGTAACCAACAAATAAACTGACTGAGTGTGTATTACATGCCAGGGTGGTAGTGGGAGGTGCCAAGAAGATGTAACAGACTGAAGATATTTATTTGAAAGGAGGAAAAGAGAAAAATCTAGGAAACACGAAAAAACATTAGAAAATACTTTAATCACATTCTATTTTGAAAAAAATTTTAAGTCTCTTCTTGCCGAGACTGAAGCTTTGAAAATACGCAAGATGGCCGGCTTTTTAATATACATACCATATGAGCACATACTGCAAATGCTAGTACCAACTACATAATGGTTTGTAAGCTAAAGGAAAAGAATTACCACATATGCAAAAAAAAAAAAAAAAAAAAAAGAGAGAGAGATTGTTACTGGGACCACTAATGAGATAGGGGAAAGTTTAGGTTAGAACTGCCAGGAGGAATCTATAACCCAGTGGCCCATCTAAATCATAGGAGCACCATGGCTCCAAGAACAAGGTACTAAGAAAACAACTGCTACAAAATGTGCCTTGAATGCATCAACTCCTGTGACCCAGAAGGAAGAGGAGCCGAAAAGAAAAGACCTAAAGAACACAGAGCTTCAGAGGACCAAGGCACCCAAGTGAAGGAGTTCAAAGCTCAAAACACAAGAAGTATCTGCCTAGAGGAGTTGAAAGGATGAATTAAAAGTAAAAGCTTTTATATAATAATATAAACTAAATATATAAATCTCAAATTAACAATTAAAAATTATTTCCATTTACCTGATTGCTTAGAATTTCTTTCTTTCCACTGAATATTTTTGCATTTGATCTGGTTTTGTCTCTCTTTTCGGAGTCGTTCTAATCTTTGAGCTTGAAAAGAAATATTATAACTATAAGTTTGTCAATGAAAGTTTACTATAAACAAAGACATAATTAACTACCTTTATATGAATAAAGATGTTTTATATTGCATATGTAGGGAAAAAGTCATAAAATTTTAAAGGTGGCACCCCTGAAAAGCAAATACCAACAAAAACATGAAAATATTCTTGATTTATAATTGAAATTAGAGGATATAAAACATTAATAGAGATCATAAAGATAGTATTAACATGGAAGAGAATAATAAAATGTGAAAACTTCTGTGATTAATATGACATTTCATTATATAAATCATTAATAACGGTCTTAAAGGAATTTTAATGCACAAATGAACTGAAGTGAATATTACATTACAGGAATAAAATTACTGTTATGAATTACTCTACCCGTTTCAAAAATTAAAGATAAATGAACTCAGACTAGACTATTAAAGTTTTAAATATAAAATCCTTTATCTAAAAATCATGAAAATTATAAAATGTCAAAGCTATATAAATTAGCATAGCTTTTCTTCAGTGGGCTGAAACAGTTTATAGGTAGTAAAATAAATGATTTGTATCTTTGTAACATTAGTCAAATCCTAAAAAGAATAATTTTTCTTATACAAAATTTTAAGATATGCTGAAAGCATTAAAAAGTAAATTCCTTGGTCACTAGGATACTCCACAATCTTAATTAATTATTAGTATCTAAGTGCCAGCTTAAGAAATTCCAACAATGGTAACAAAAGCATCACCTGAAATTGTGCATTTGTGATTATATTACCACTGGCTGATCAACCTTCAAAAGTCAGTGAACTGATCTTTTAAAGAATTACTGTCCAGCTTACATTAACAACTGGCTGCACACAGAGACCACAATGGAAAAGAAAGTCACAAATGACGCCACCTCTTCAAATTAGTTTCCTCTTGTTAATCTTCAACTTTCTATCTTGGCACAATGCTAATAAAAAAATAGATAAGATAAATAAAATTTTCTCCTAATCACTTTCAAGGTAGGAAATCTTATATCCCTGCCTTTGCATTGTTGGTAGGGAAATACTGAAACTAATCTTGCCGGAAAATTAAACTATGCTGGCAAAAGCATTCTGACAATGTCAGCATATCGAACCAAATTCCACTGAAGAAAAATACATTCAATTGCAATTAATAAATGTGAAGGGTACAGCCAAAGTAATATAATCATAAAGCTCTCAATTTAGCAGTATTCTCCTACTGAAATCCATTCAACCTGTCATAAAAGATATCATCTCAATAACTTGCAAGGAAGTCAGTTTCAACTAGAGAACTGAGAATCAATGGTTCTAAATTATATTCAAACCTTCACTCAAATCCTATTTTGATAAAAGTTCCTTTAGATACTGGGAAATGCTATTAATTATTTTCATCAGGAGAGCAAATTATTCTTTGTAGATGTCACGCACAAAAAAATTCTTTGTAGATGTCACACACTCAAAAAAAGATGAATTCTGAACCAAAACTTTAACAAGTCTTTCACTGTAAATTGTATGCTGCTCTACCTTCAGATTTCCTTTACATATCTTTTACATTTGGACTGTGAAATTAACATGTAAATATTTCCAATGTTCTACTATATATCCTGCCATTACTTTTCCTAGGAGTTAGCAGGTAACTGCTACTGATTATCTAAAAATAATAATTAGAATGCCCTGTTATGTTAGAGCTACATTTTATAGTCTAAATAATTTACCCAAGGACTTGGTTCATCACATTCCCCTAGAAAGGCTTCCAAAAAACAGAAGCTGGAAAATAGGCTTTTGAAAGCTAGTAACTAAATAGATTTATGCCAAAGTTGAGCATTTTCAAGTCACAAGGATCAAAGGGCAGAGATGGACTAAAGAAAATAAAGGTAGGAGTTCCCATCATGGCACAACAGAAACAATATGACTAGGAATCATGAGGTTGCGACTTCAATCCCTGGCCTTGCTCAGTGAGTTACGGATGCAGCGTTGCCGTGAGCTGTGGTGTAGGTCACAGATGTGGCTCGGATCTGGCGTGGCTGTGGCTGTGGCAAAGGCCGGCAGCTGTAGCTCCGATTTGACCCCTAGCCTGGGAACCTCCAAATGCCACTGGTGGGGCCCTAAAAAGAAAAAAAAAAAAAAAAAAGAAAGAAAGAAAGAAAAAAAGAAAAGAAAGTACTATATCAAAAGCAGAAGTATCTTTTCTAATCTCACACCCAAGGTGGGACTTCCTACTAAAACCAGCCCTAACAAACATTCAGCTGTCTCCCTCCAATTCCCCATCTCCCTACAATTCCTCCAGCGACTTACACAGTCTTGGGCAGCGATACTCTTTGGCTGGTCTACTAAGGGATCTTTATCATGTCAGCCCGAAATCTGCCTCCAGGTAGTCTGTCACTCTGTGAAGATAACCCAAAACGATCCACTTCTCTCTACATGGTGACTGCTCAGAAACACAACATGCAACTTTCCCACCTATTCTTCCTCTATCTACTTCCTAATTCCTCTGCTGTCTACTTCCTTCTAATAAATCATTCCAGAGGCTTTCTTCATTCACAGTGGCAGAGATGGAGACATTGCTTAGAATTACTGTTAGCACAATACATGTATGTTCCCCATTAAACTTCTTCCAATATTATACATTATTCTGTAAGATTGTTTACTGATTTAAAGGTCAGAAAACACGACTAAAAGGCAATGTTTACCTGTATTTGAGCGTCTTCTAATACCAAAGTCCCAACTTGAGGTAATATCGACTGACTGGGCATATACATAGCCCTGAGTCTCACCATTGCTTCCCTGAATTTCTGACCCACTGTCTCCAGGCACTGAAGGAGGATGAATCTTCTCTAGGTCAACATCATGATCAATGAGAACCATCTCACACATTCCTGTGTCATCACTGGTCACATGTGACTGTCGAATATGAGCTAGAATGATAGTTGGATTGTCCAAGAAGGCCATCCTTTTTGTGGGCCAATTTTCTTAAAAGGCTATTTTCTCCTCTTCATATTGTTTCACAGGCTCACCTACCTAGAAACATGATGCACACAGCAACATTTAAGAATAAGGCAGAAAAGGACTGAATCATTTTTCAAACAAATTCAATGTGGTAAAATGCTACTTTGAAAATCAACATTTATCCCTGTATCTAGGAGCTTAAAAGGATTAAGTCTAAGCTGAAAGGAAATCCTTATAAGCACTAGAGGCTACTGCTCTAGTCAATGAGATCTCCAAGGTATGTTATCAGAGAGGATGGCTTGCTCTTTTACAAAACAAATAGCAGTAACTCCTTAGGCCACTCACAGCACATAACTACTGTGAAAACAATAAAATTTCCTTTCTTTCTCCCTTCATTCCCATGCAAACTCATTACTTTATAAGGTCATAGGGGAACAAGATGTATTTTCCTCAGATGACGTGTTAAAGCATAAAACTGTATGCCTTCAGTTTACATCTGCCCCTCCTGCCACATGGTTGTGAAATGTCTAAAAGGGCACAGACAATGCCTTCTGGATTACCAGGAATTTTACAAAAATGTACCACCGAAGTCATTTTGTCCAATAAATATATTTTCCTTTCTTCTGGTTTAAGAGAGTACTGTGCTTTTAAAATCAAACTTATTAATCAAACTTGTCTGCTACTAGATTAATTTCTTATTTTAGAAATCTAATTATAAGAACTGCTTCCTGAATCCTGTTAAAACTGTAATGATGTTTATTCTGGGAACAAAATGGTACCTCCTCAGTTAAATGGGAATACTCAGCAAAGATAATATTCCAAAAGCGTAGTTAAGAACCTAAGGCCTTTTAGGCAGAACTAGGTTCAAATCCTCGCCCTATCACTTGCTAACTATGCGATCTTGGTCAAAATAACCTTAACCTCATTGACCCTCTTTCTCTTTCTTCATTTATAAAACGAGGGTTGCAGGGATAAAAGGATATATATAAAATTATGCAGGTAAAATGCTCAAAAGAGTACCTGATTTAAAATTAGCTGCTATTAATAATGATGATAATTGTAAAAACATCATTACCAATTTCAGTTTTCAATACTTGTTTAAAGTAATCCTAAAATATATCAACAATTTATCCTTCTCTCATAAGTTCAGAGCAATAAAATAAGTGTGTGCTTCCTCTGTAACAGAGGACTCCGCAGGTCATCTGGGTCACCTCCCTCTTCCTCTAAAACCATTAGGAAGTGCAAGGAGTGGGAAAGCTGGACTGAATACATTCCTAGGAACAGTCCTAGAAGACAGCCATTTTTAGGAAGACCTAAAGCACCAGGTTTTCTTATTATTTGTTTCTTCTAGAAATGGAACATAGAGGGAAATCTAGCTAAAAAACCATTATAACTAACTGAGGTTTTAAAAATTTGTCTGGCAACATATCACTGTATTGACATCACTCGGGGGATCTTAAAGATACTGCAATTAAGAGGAAGTTTAGAAATTCCCGATGTGGCTCAGTGGTAACAAATCCGACTAATATCCATGAGGACACAGGTTCGACCTCTGGGCTCGCTCAGTGGGTTAAGGATGCGGCATTGCCATGAGCTGTAGTGTAGGTCGCAGATGCGGTTTGGATCTGGCATTGCTGTGGCTGTGGTGTAGGCTGGAAGCTGCAGCTCTGATTCTAACCCCTAGCCTGGGAACTTCCATATGCCGTGGGTGTGGCCCTAAAAAGACAAAAAAAAAAAAAAAAAAAAATTTAACTGAGAAGCATCTCTAATCAAGGGAATTATATTAACCTTTTTTCCCTTAAATATTCACTAAGTGCTTATTTTACACTGAAGCTAATAGGAAATGCAAAAGTGAATAAGGTTATGCCTGAGTCAAAAAGTTTATACCCTAATATAGACCTAGTATATCTCCTAACATTATCAGATTCTAAGTGTCAAAGTTCTGAGACACTTAGTCTCAGAAACATTAATGTCAGCCCACTACTTTAAGTGTTTTAATCAGAAAAAAAAACTACAGAAAAAAAGGGGAGCATGTAAGTTTCACTTGTAAAAATCAGAACTTCTTATACAAGCAGAAAGAGATGTAAACAACCATAGACAGTATGTGTTTTCTAACAGAACCAGAGAATCACAGATCAACAGAGTTACAAACATCTGGTAGCAATCACTATAAACATCTCTTATGCAAGTAAGGCAACTAGTCACCAGCAAAGGGGCAGGTATTTTCAACTTCATATTGATTAGTTCACCCTTGCAAAATCAAGGCCTTCGGTGAGAAATCACCCATTTAATGGATGCTCTGGCACCAAAAAGTCAAAGGGCAAAGCAGCAAAAGTATACTGGAGTATCTTGCACAGAATCTTTTTTGGGAAAATGGACCTGCTCCATCACCTCTTATGAAGAAAAGAGTTGGGGGCAAACACTTTTGAAGGCACTTACCCATTCCCTAAATATACGAATGACGGAAGCCCCCAAACACCGCACCACGTGCAGCTATCTTCTCTATTAGTACACTATGACCTCGTACAATGAGAAGTCTGTATGAATCACTCAACAAATCCTTCATCAGTATCAGTTCTGACAGGGAACTCCCACGGGACTGCCACAGGAAACATGCTTTCCACCTCCTACAACATGTACTTAAGGATTTAGGCTGTAAGCTACACGAGGACAGGGACCATAATACCTTATCCTTCTGGCAACCAAGAATCTTACACACAGCAGGAATTCAATAAGTATTGCTACCTGACTTCCAAAGACTATATAATTTTGTTTAAGAAATAAGCCATATATGAGCATGTCATGTGTTAAGTGTGATTATAAAGAAAGAATTGCTTTTTAAAAAATTAATACAGATACAAGAGCTTCTCTACAATGTACGCTTCGAAACTGTCACCTTGGGACAATATCAATTTATTCCAAAATTACTTTTCAGAACAAAAAGACTATGTTTTAAATCACTTTAAGAGAAGCAAATTATCATTTGAAGGTAGATTAGATTTCTAAGACAAAGATAATTTTCTGTGATCAGTTGTGCAAAGATCAAAGATGGTTTTTTTGGGGGGTTTTTTTGGTTCTTTTTGGTCTATGCCAGAGCCGCAGCAACTCAGGATCCAAACCACGTCTGCGACCTACACCACAGCTCACGGCAACACCGGATCCTTAACCCACTGAGCAAGGTTAGGGATCGAACCCGCAACCTCATGGTTCCTAGTTGGATTCGTTAACCACTGAGCCATGATGGGAACTCCAAGATCAAAGATTTTTAAAACCTGATGTTTGCAGGGGTTCAGAGAGGTGGGCACTCTCATGCACCACAAAAGGGAATGAAAACTGGGACTTTTTAAGGGTAATTTGGTACATCTATCAAAGTGTAAAACACAAAAACTCTTTGGACAATCACACTTCTAGGATTTGCTCTTAGAAAATAACTATGGAAAAATATTTATTCAGGGTTGTAATACTGAAAATCTGAAAGTACCCTAAACATCCATCAATGGTGCATATGCCATGACACATACATACAATGGAATACTTCACAGTCATTAAAAATGCACGGTAGAGGAGTGCCCTGGTGGCCTAGTAGTTAAGGATCTGACATTGTCACTGTAGCAGCTCAGGTTGCTGCTGTGGCATGGGTTCAATCCCTGGCATGGGAGCTTCTGTGTGCTGCCGGCACAGCCCCCCACCCCAAAAAAATACATGATAGAGAATAAACAAAATGTGGTATACACATATGATGGAAAATTATTCAGCCTTAAAAAGGAAGGAAATTCTAAGACATGCCACAACATGGATAAACCCTGAGGACATTACGCTAAATGAAATAAGCTAGTCACAAAGGACAACCACTGCACAACACCACTTATGTGAGGTACCTGGAGCAGTCAGATTCATAGAGACAGAAAGAACAGTGATCGTCAGGGGATGGAGGGAGAGGAGAAAGGGAAGAAAGTTTTTAACAGGTTTAAGAGTGTTTCAGTTTAGGAAGATGGACAAGTTCTAGAGATGGACAGTGCTGATGGCACATCAACGTGGATGTGCTTAATGCCACTGAACTGTACACTTAAAAATGGTTAAAATGGTAAAATTTGTTATATGCATTTTACCATAATTTTTAAAATTTAAATCTTTTTTTTTGTTTGTTTGTTTTTGTTTTTGTTTTTGGTCTCCTAGCAAATGGAGGTTCCCAGGCTAGGGGTCAAATCAGAGCTACAGCTGCCAGCCTACACCACAGCCACAGCAACGAGGGATTCAAGCCAAGTCTGCAACCTACACCACATCTCACAGCAACGCCAGATCCTTAACCCACTGAGTGAGGCCAGGGATCAAACCTGCCACCCCATGGTTACTAGTCAGATTTGTTTCTCCTGTGCCACGACGGGAACTCTTAAAATTTAAATCTTTTAAAAATGTCTAGGAAATGCCAGATTCCACAGAACTAAATAGGCTTTCTTCTTGCTGTTTAATTACAGCACTTCTCAAAAGTGTTTAGCATGTTCTCCTGCGGCACAGTGGGTTAAGTATCCAGAATTGTCACTTCAGCGGCTTAGGTTGCTGCTACGACATGGGTTCAATCCCTGGCCTGGAAGCTTGCAAATGCTGCAGGTGAGGCCCTAAAAAGCAGAAAGAAGGAAGGAAGGAAGGAAGGAAAGAAGGAAGGAAGGAAGTTAGTTAGTTCCTACTATAGGCTAAGCAAGGTTCCAGGTGCAATTCAGATGCTATCACCACTTTACATAACCATTTGCTTTGTGTTTATTAATGATCATGTAACCTGCCTGTGGTAACCTGGAGCACACCCTAACAAGAGAGTACATTTTTAGTAGGTTTTAATGGGTAGCAAGTCTTACTATAAGTGTGTGCATATATATTATATATATATATATATTTTTTTTTTTTCTTTTTTCTTTCTTTCTTTCTTTCTTTCAAGGGCCACACTTGCAGCACATGGAAGTTTCCAGGCTAGGGGAGCTAGCCTGCAGCTTCAGTTGTCGGCCTACACCACAGCCATAGCAACTCAGGATCCAAGCCATGTCTTCGACCTACACCACAGCTCACAGCAACACCAGATCCTTAACCCACTGAGCGAGGCCAGGGATTGAACCCGAATCTTCCTGGATCCTATTCAGGTTTGTTAAATGCTGAGCCACAAAGGGAATCCCTACAAGTATATTTTTAATAATTTTATATACACAGACACACACCCTCCAGACTTTATTTGCAATGTATTAGAGAAAAATACAAAGCACAACACATGAAAAAGTAGATAAGAAAAATGGCAAAGGGGAAGTAACTCAGGATGAATCCATGAGCCAGGGCATGCCATAAAATCTTGCACATTTGCTACAGATAGACTGCAGAATCTCAGAAGCAAAATGCTATTATGATAGCTAACCTTAACTTTTTATAAAAGCTAGATTTGTTTTTTCCTTTTTACATCCATTAATTCACATAATTCTCAAAGTAACTCCATAAGACAGTTACTATTTTTTTGGCCACCCCCTCCCACTGGCATGTGGAAGTTCCCAGGCCAGAGACTGAACCTGCGCCACAGCAGCAACCCAACAACACCAGATCCTTAACTCTCTGTGCCACATGGGAATTCCCAGATTGTTACTATTTTTAACCCCCATTTTACAGATGAAAAAATTGAGACACTAAAAGGTTAAGAAACCTGCCCAGGGAGTTCCTTTGTGGCACAGTGGGTTAAGGACACAGCATTGTCACTCAGGAGCCCAGGTTACTGCTGTGGCATAGGTTCAACCCCTGGCCCAGGAATATCCACATGTCACAAGCGTGGACAAAAAAAGAAAGAAAGAAACCTGCCCAAAGCCAGAAAGCTAATAAGTAATAGAACCAAGAATCAAATCCAGGATTTGGGGATCTTAATCACTATACAGTCTCTCAAAACAAAGAGGAACACAGAACTACAACAACTATAAAAAACATGATTTTTAAAAATTCCATTGTTGAGTTCCAGGGCCTGAGAGAAATTTCTCCCACCAGTCCATGTGAAAAATGTAATACAGTAAATGTGTTACTCAGTAGACTAGACCCTTAGTCTTCCCTCTGCTAATGCCTCAGTGTTTGTACAAAAGTAAGAAATAAGCAGTGCACTTAGCGATAGTTCAAAACAAAAAATCATAAAATTTTTACACACGAAATGAACTCAAGATCGTCTACTTGTTGACCTGAAACCACAGAGGAAGAGTTTACTTTAAATTTCCTGTTAGATCTAAGTATCTTTTTGAAAATCCCTAGAAATTCATGTAACTTCAGCTACGAAGTCCATACCTGAAGTATTCTTTGTCTCTTTAAATAACCGCACCAGAAGCAAATGAGCCCTCCTTATACTTCTTTTTTTTTTTTTTTTTTTTTTTTTTGGCTTGTTTGAGCTGCACCCATGGCATATGGAGGTTCCCAGCCTAGGGGTCAAATCGGGGCTGTAGCTGCCAGCCTACACCACAGGCCATAGCCACAGCAACTCGGGATCTGGGCCACGTCTGCGACCTACACCACAGCTCATGGTAACACCGGATCCTTAACCCACTGAGCGAGGCCAGAGATCGAACCTGCAACCTCGTGGTTACTAGTCAGACTTGTTTCCACTGCACCACAATGGGAACTCCCCTCCTTATACTTCTTTACTCCCTAAGGACTAGAGATAGCAACATGACCTAAAATGTTCAAGTACGGCCAATGGTTAAAGGAAATTTCCCTTTCTGGACTTTCAAAACACTATACACTCACTTCCTTTGGCCAGACAAGACTTCAAGCCCCTTCACCTGCAATCTGTGAAAAACTTGTCTGAATAAGCAACAGCCTGAGGCTTCTCAAAGGTCTGCAAACTCCCAATCAAAAATTACTGCTGCCCCATCAATGTGTCATATAAATGTTGGCATGTTAATTGTGTATTTATAAGATTGTTAATGGTTAGTTAATTTACCTCCCACACTATTATTGTACTTGAAATGATTTAACGTCTGCTGAGGGAGTTAACAACATGTAACACCAGATGCAAGATTCTTTTTTTACCTTTCCACGCTGTACCCCGACTTCATGCTATTACATTAGGCAAGCTGAACCTGATTCTTACAGATTTCTTAAGAGTGTTATAGAAACACATCTATTTTGCACAAGAAATGATCACAAATTAGAAAAACGAAGGCTTTTATTATATACAAAGTCTTCCATTTACAAAAACCAACAGACCTTGTTTTTTTACTAAGATTTTAAAATTCTTTGATCTAAAGTTCAGAATTCTTAATTCCCAGAATTAGAAAATAAATGAAATGACCATTAAAATAAAATGCACTTTATTGATTTTAAATCTCTTTTTCTAACTCTCTCCAATTTAATTCTACATCTTCATTTATTTTTTAGACCAGCAAAACCAAGCTTATTTTTCCCTCAGGGAATTAAAATCTTCGCCATGTGAACATGCCTAATTCAATTAAAGAGTAAACAGTGACGCCCTATATCTAGAGATTTAATTTTTCCCTTCACACTTTTATTTCTACACTTTGACTAAAAGTACTTTCTAGACTAAATTACAACAGAAAAGTAATGCTTGTATCTTCTTTTGAATAACATGGGATTCATTCACTAAACATCACTGACAGCTAGGCACTGGAACTCCTACAAAAAATTACATGAACACTGGCCTACACCCCGCAGAGGCTTACAAACTTCAGCAGATGAGCTATGTCCTGCACATACATAACAGTAACATAATGCAATATACTAACCACCAAATGAAACACTAAGATACTATGTTTTCCAAGAGACAAGAAAGTTATAGAAAGCTTGGAGTTCCTGACATGGAGCAGCGGAAACAAATCCAACTAGGAACCATGAGGCTGCAGGTTTGATCCCTGGCTTTGCTCAGTGGGGTAAGGATCTGGAGTTGCCATGAGCTGTGGTGTAAGTTGCAGACACGGCTCGGATCCTGCACGGCTGTGACTATGGTGTAGGCCAGCAACTGTAGCTCCACTGGACCCCTAGCCTGGGAACCTCCATATACCTCAGGTGCAGCCCTGAAAAGCCAAAAAAAAAAAAAAAAAGTTATACAAGGCTTCAGGAAGGAAGACCACAGCATTTAAGGATGGCCAGGCAAAACACAAGGAAAACAGTAATAAATGACAATGACTGAACTTCTTACTATCAGCTGTACATTTTATGTAACAACATATCTCATCCTTACTACCACCCTAGGAGGCAGGTATTAATATTATCCCCATTGCATAGATTTTTTTTTTTTTTTTAAATAAAGGCTTAGGAGTTCCCATTGAGGCTCAGCAGAAACAAATCTGACTAGGAACCATGAGGGTGCAGGTTCAATCCCTGGCCTCGCTCCATAGGTCAGGAATCCGGTACTGCCACAAGCTGTGGTATAGGTCGCAGGTGCAGCTCAGATCCCAAGTTGCTATGGCTGTGGCTGTGGTGCAGGCCAGCAGCTGTAGCTCCAATTTGATCCTTAGCCTGGGGGCTTCCATACACCTAGGATGCAGTTCTAAAAAGCAGCATCCCCCACCCCCCACTCCCAAAAAAAGAAGGCTTAAAGGTGCTAAGTAACTTGCCCAAGGTCACATGGTAGATTTGAGTCTTTGCAGCTCCTCTTGTAAAGAAGTGGAGTCTCTTTCCCTACCCCTTGAATCTAGGCTCATTTGTAATGTGCTGTGACTAACAGGAGAAAGTAGAAGTGGGACTTCTGAATTTCAGTCTCAAGAGACTTTGCAGCGTCTGCTGCAGTCTGTTTCGGACCATATTTGAATCATGAGAAGCTCAGAACAAAAGACCAAATACAGAGAGGCTCCGCTGTCAGTCATTTCAGATATTCTGATGCCACCCTCACCCCTCTATGAGTGACTGTGGCCATCTGGGAGCAGCCAGGTCCTCACCAACCTACCAGGAGACCAGGTCTCCTCTCCTATCAAATATCTCCTGCAGACAGGAGTTTTCTTTTCTTGTGCCACTAACCTCCACCTGAAATGTCTCTGAATCTTACCATCTGCCAAGATCCAGTTAAAGGAAGCCTGGTACAGTACAGTGCCTCTCACACTTGTCCACGGACACACCTGAAGGGCAGAGAGAGTAACCATAAATCAAGGTATGAGAGAACCTTGAAGAGCCATCTAAAGCATCATGCTACAAGAAATTTATTTTTTTGAATTCATTCATACTTTGTATTCTATCCTATAATGTACTACATCTGTATTTAATAGAAAAATATTTTACTTTTTAACATAATTGCTAAAATAGTCCAAGAAAATGTGCCTTTGTGGCTTCTAGGACCAACTGGCACATACTGAGATTCTTGTAACTCCATTTTGAACAGCGAGGTCTGCTGGAAAAACACAGACTTTGGGTTAGAAATATCTGATTTTGTGAAGATAAAATAGTACTTTATCAACGGATAATTCAAGATGAAAATTTTGCTCAATATATGTTTCCTATGGCAAGTATAAAGAGCAACTATAATTAATAACACAAAACTAAAAAGTTGTAAGCACAAATACTAAAATCTCTATTATAAAACAATCAGTATTTTCAAAGTGTTTAAAAATGTTATTTATTTGAAATTATTGTTATTAGCAATAGCTATGAAACTTCAGACAACCTAATCACCCACCACCTCCAAAACTCCTGAGCTGCCAACATTTCTGGTTGTTACAAGCAATCTGCTAATTTGGTGCAATGTAGCCCTCAATTATTTTTCCAATGGGTGTTGTCTCTTTGACAAAACAGAGTTGACTGACACTTGTGATAATAAATAATTTTAGGTTTTACCTTATGATTTCAGGTAAGAATGTTTACAGTTTTGCCTAGAGTAAAAAAATAAATAGTGCCAAAGAAGCTAAATTATTTCTCAATATGAAATCACCAGCATAAGAGCTGAGACCATAAGTAACACTCAATCGCTACCAAATACTCACTCAATGACTTGATTCGACAAATACTTATGAAACGCTTGCTATGTGCCAAGCACTAGAGACACAATACTGAGCAAAAAAACTTAAAAGACTTGGCCAATTGGCCACTGCCTTCAATATTTATTGAGTGCCTGTTCTAGATGCAGACAGAGTTCAGCAGAAAACGAAGCAAACAGAAAGTCCTGTCCTCATGGAGTTCACATTCTAATGAAGGAGATAAACAAAACAGAGAATTAAATTATACAATAAGACAGACATACTATGGAGAAGAGTACTAGGGCATGCTTGGTGGGTGGAGGCACAGTTGCAATTCCATGAACTGCAATCAAGGAATGCTTCACTGAGAAGGTGACGTTTGAGTTAACCCTTGAAGGAGATGAGAGAACAAGCCATGTGAACTTCTGAAGGAAGAGTGTCACCGAGCAGGGGGAGTATGCTTGGCACTGTTCAAGAAGTAGCAAAGAGTCCAGCAAGGAAACAAGTAGTAGAGGATGAGGCCATTCGAAGACTCTGTAAAGTGGAGACTCTCTGGAGGGTTGTGAGCATCGATGCAATCCAATGCACATTTTAACAGTATCTCTCTGGCTGCTATGCTAAGGATTGAATGAATGAATGAACACAGCCCACTGTTTTTTTTTTTTTTTCCTAATAGAAGTTCCCATCATAGCTCAGCAGTTCAAGAACCCAACTAGTATCCATGAGGACTAGGGTTTGATCCCTGGCCTGGTTAAAGATCCGGCACTGTTGTGGCTGTGGTGTAGGCCAGCAGCAACAGCTCCAATTGGACCCCTAGGCTGGGAACTTCCATAAGCTGCGGATGCAGCCCTACAAAAAAAAAAAAAAAAAGACAAAAATAAAAATAATAATCTGCTTATACGTTGGTTTTCTCTTCTAAACTCTAAGCTCCTTAAGCACACTGTCTTATTCATCACTGTGCTGCCAGTTTCTAGTAGAGAATGGCTGGCATCCAAAAAGGGATCAGTGTGGAATAAACATACAAACAAACAAATCCTTTTTGTTCCCAAAAGGTTGCACCATGACTTAAAAAAAAAAAAAAGTTGCCGTGAGCTGTGGTGTAGGCTGCAGACACGGCTCGGATCCTGCATTGCTGTGGCTGTGGCCTAGGCCGGCAGCTACAGCTCCAATTAGACCCCTAGCCTGGGAATCTCCATATGCTGCGGGAGCGGTCCTAGAAAAGACAAAAAAAAAAAAAATGCCCCTTATCCATGGTGCTGGTTCAGTAGATAGGTCTCCAGCTACAGCCTAAGATTTATCTTCCTTTTATTCTCTCCTCTTTTTGAAGTTTGCTTAACCAAGTAGAAGAATTCAATAGTTGTATTTCCACTTACCTTGCTCTCAGATTAACCACAACATCAATTACATGAAGCAACACAGTTTATTGCAAGCACCACCCAGGAACCTGAATTCTAACTGCCTAATTACCAGGGGACTAACGACATGGCCTTGGACAAGTGACTTCTTTAAACGTCTTTAAACCTGTTTTACACATCAGTCCATTTTGGCATCTGTTAAGTGAGGAGCCTGAACTTTAAGAAAGGTCTCTTCAGGAGTTCCCGTCGTGGCACAGTGGTTAACGAATCCGACTAGGAACCATGAGGTTGCGGGTTCGGTCCCTGCCCTTGCTCAGTGGGTTAATGATCCGGCGTTGCCGTGAGCTGTGGTGTAGGTTGCAGACACGGCTCGGATCCCGCGTTGCTGTGGCTCTGGCGTAGGCCGGTGGCTACAGCTCCGATTCAACCCCTAGCCTGGGAACCTCCATATGCCTCGGGAGCGGCCCAAGAAATAGCAACAACAACAACAAAAGACAAAAAGACAAAAAAAAAAAAAAAAAAAAAGAAAGGTCTCTTCAGCTCTCAAATTCTATTCCAATCACAAGTGAGAAGGAGAATGGAGTGTCTGTCATGGCTCGGCAGAAACGAATCTGACTAGCATCCAAGAGGACGCAGGTTCGATCCCTGGCCTTGCTCAGTGGGTTAAGGATCTGGTGTTGCCATGAGCTATGGTGTAGGTTGCAGACTCAACTAGGATCTGACATTTCTATGGCTGTGGGATAGGCCAGCAGCAGGAGGATATAATTGGGAATTTACCTAGAGTCCAACTGAAAAGTTCTGTGTGTTTTTGCTTCATACTGTTCTCCCTCAAAGGCCAGAAGAGAAGTTCCCTTGTAGTACAGTGGGTTAAGGATCTGGTGGTGTCGCTGCAATGGCTCAGGCCGCTGCTGTGACTCTGGTTCAATCCCTAACCCAGGAAATTCCACATGCTATGGGTTCGGCCAAAAAAAAAAGGCCAGAAGAATTCCACTGCGTGTTTTATTTATATCACTGTGCCATGGTTCAGACCCTAAGGATAGAGGTTCAAGACATTCCTTTTTTGACAAAAAGATTTTAATTGCACCAAAATTTTGGCAGCAAACCCTCTACAAAGGTAACCCACATTGATTTTTTTTTTTTTTCTGATTTTTGTCTTTTTAGGGCCGCACCTGAAGAATATGGAGGTTCCCAGGCTAAGGGTCCAATCGGAGCTATAGCTGCCAGCCTATACCACGCTGCAGACGTGGCTCGGATCTGGTGTTGCTGTGGCTGTGGTGTAGGCTGGCAGCTATAGCTCCCACTGGATCTTTCTTAAAGTTCTGTAGGCTGGCAGCTATAGGTGGTAGCTAGCCCTCACCACAGCTAACGGCAACGCCAGATCCTTAACCGACTGAGCGAGGCCAGGGATCGAACCCACAACCTCATGGTTCCTAGTGGGATTCGTTTCTGCTGCAAGAACTCCAATTTTTTTTTT
The DNA here is from genome assembly GCF_054392235.1 of Sus scrofa. Lineage (NCBI taxonomy): Eukaryota > Metazoa > Chordata > Mammalia > Artiodactyla > Suidae > Sus > Sus scrofa. Next base: position 279,765,152 of record NC_139383.1, read on the forward strand.
TCTTTTAATGGTTATACCCACAGTATATGGACGTTCCTGAGCCAGGAATCAAATCTAAGCCTCAGCTTGGACCCATGCCACAGCTATGGCAACACTGGATCCTTTAACCCACTGGTGCCAAGCCAGGGATTGAACCCAGGCCTCCATGGAAACCCAAGCTGCTGCAGTCGGACTCCCAACCCACTGTGCCAAAGTGGGATTCCCCACATTGACTGATTTGAACGAGTACTATCGCACCTTTTGTATTTTTTTTAATTTATTGGGGGAGGGCATGGTATGTAGTAGCAGCTTGACTTGGGATCTCGGTCCCCAGTCTAAGTACTAAACCTGGACTGCAGCAGTGAAAGCACTGAGTCCTAACCATAGACCATCTGGGAACTCCCATCACACCTTTAACACAAAACAAAACAAAACGATATCATGTACAGAAAGTGGTTCCTAGAACTACAAGAGTTAAAGTCAGGAAACACATCTGGAGTCCCAGGTTACTGTCTCTAGCCCGCCTGGGGACTAGCTACGGGATGACCTCAAGTGCGTTGGGTGCTCTGCCTCTATCTCCTTAGGGCCAAAATATCCATAACCTATGTCCTGCTGATTCACCTCTTAGGGATACTTACAAAAAGTAAAAAAGCACTATTCAAATCAAAGGCGCAATATTACTGACTTTTCCTGTTCTGGCTACTCTGTTTGGAGGAAAAATAAGCTGTCAACTACCAAACTCATTCATTTGACTCCTAATGAATGAAGGACAGCATAAAATAATCTCAACTAGCAGATAATCCCCAAATTACTTTTATGTGACTCTGCAAGGTGCTTTGTACTTTTATTTGACTAAAGCTTTCATAACCTCAATAAGTGATAAGTTATTATTGTTATTAACAAAACTGTACTAACTTTGCTAGTTACCTTTTATAACCTTCTAGATCACCTTTTTTTTTTTTTTTAACCACCATCAGATGGATCAAACTTGAGGACAGAACAGCAGGACTGGCCTCATTCTGCCTATAAAGTTATATAGTTAGGGTGAGAATGCTTCATAAAATACTATTGAAGTAGAATAATTAATTCTCTGGATTCCAGTTACTCATTTATTTAGCAAGCATTTAACATCACTTACAAAACCATCAGAGGTATATTCTATTACTATTCATGTTTTACAAATCAGTAAACTGAGCCTTGCCAAGGCCACATAAGTAGTGACAGGTAGAACCAGGCTAAAACCAAAGTTAGCCTGGCTCCAGAATCCCTGCTCTGAACAACTATAATATACTGCCTCAAATTCCCAGTTTAAGCCCATTTCATCACAATCTTCTAAATCCTCTTCTCTCACTCGTCTAGATACAGGTCAGACTTAACCAGTTCATTCAAGAAATTCAACAAGTATGAATACCTACAACATGCTGGGAATCAGGAGTAAAAAGCAGTAAGTCATAGGCCCTATCCCAAGAGGCTTACAGTCAAGCAAGACAAGCACATAAATGGTCACAACAAAGGATGCGAGCAATGCTAGAGGATTCTACATAACAACGAACTATGGAAACACATAGGAGAGAGATCAAAATGAAACTGCATCCTCAGACAAGGCTTCGCAGAGATGACTAAGATCAAAATAACGGAAGTGTTCACTTGCAACCTCGCTTAAGAACGCGGGCGAGGAGTTCCCACTGGGGCGAAACGGGATTGGTGGTGTCTTGGGAGCACTGGGACGTGGGTTTGATACCCGGCCTGGGCACAGTGTGTTAAGGACCTCATGTTGTCGCAGCTTTGGCTTAGGTCAGGACTGTGGCTGGGATCTGATCCCTGGCCTGGGAGCTCGATATGCAGAGGGGCAGCCAAAAATGGAAGGGAAAAAAAAAAAAAAAAAAAAGAATGGGGGCAAAAGGGAGCTGGCAATTAAACAGTCTATAATGCTGGTTCCTTGTTCGAATATGTTTACAATAAATGTGCTCTAGATCTGTCCTACGAACTGCAGATTAACATCAGGCCACGCACTGGTTACTGCCCAGGCAGGGAGAGGATAACTTTTGGAGTGGGGTAAGTAGAGGGAATAAGGAAGGTTGGGGAAAAGATACATGATAAGGACTCAGTGCAAGCAATCACCTGCCAGACTACTTGGGTTCAAATCTGGACTCAGCCACCCACTTACTGTGGGACCTCGGGAAAGGAGCAATTTCTGTACCTCTATTTCTTCATCTATAAGTGGAAACAGTTTTGGTGCCTATCTCATGGGACTGTTGTGAAGACTGAAAGAATTCATAAATGTTGTGTGCATGTCACAGAACCTGGCCCATAATAAGCACTATCCAATGTTTACCATTATTGTTAGTTTTTATTCCCTGGTCTAAAATGAATCTTCAAAGATGAGAAGCTGGATGGCTGGAAGAAAGCTCAAAGACACAAACCCATCTGCTTCCAAGTTGAAGAGACTATATGAGACAAGGCACTAAATAAGAAACAGCAGAACATGTAGTTAGTAACTAAAACTACACGGAGCTCAAAGATGCTGATTAGATTAGCATTTCAAAGAGACTGCTCTGGCAACTGCACAGAAGATTAATCTCATGGACAAGACACAAGATTAGTTATGAAGCTGTGACTACAGCCCAGGCAAGAGACAATGAAATCTGAAGACAGACATTGAAAGATAGGCCTATGAATTTAAGACAGTTAAAAAAAAAAATTGAGGAGATAAAACTGGTAGTACTTGGTGACTGAGTGGATGTGGAGGGTTAAGGAGAAGGGGAAGTTTATGGCCTGCATGACATCACCAACAAATGAAACTGTGAACTCAAAAGTGGGAACTGCTTAACAGATAGAGGGGAAATGAAGAACTATGTTTCAGACACAATAAAGCTTGAGATGTCTAGGGAGTTCCCGTCATAGCTCAGTGGTTAACAAATCTGACTAGGAACCATGAGGTTGTGGGTTCGATCCCTGGCCTCACTCAGAGGGTTAAGGATCCAGTGTTGCCGTGAGCTGTGGTGTAGGTTGCAGATGCGGCTCGGTTCCCGCGCTGCTGTGGCTCCCATGTTGCTGTGGCGTAGGCCAGCGGCAACAGCTCTGATTAGACCCCTAGCCTGGGAACCTCCATATACCACAGGTGCAACCCTGGAAAGACAAAAAGACCAAAAAAAAAGCTTGAGATGTCTACGGACCACACAAACAGAGACCATTATGATGCAAACCGGACAGCCCAGGAAAAAGGCCCGAGCCAATCTGGGAAACAACAATATATAAGTGACACATGAATGACAGGCAAACCTGAAAATGAGGAGAAAGATCTGAGCAAATTCAGAAGACACCTACATATAAATGACAGATGAAGCCATGGACGGGAATGAGTTTACTGAGGGAGAATATGCTAGGAAACGAGAGCAGTAATCCAGTCCTCCCTCTGCATATGCATATACAGTCCTCCCTCTGCATATGCAGGTTCTGCATCTGCAGACTGAACCAAGCGCAGCTCGAGTTCAGTTGGTTGGTTGAATCCACAGAAGCTGAACTCAGGATATGGAAGGCTGACTGTACTCTGCCATTTTATGTGAGGGACTTGAGCATTTGTGAATTCTGGTATCCACGGGTTCTGGAACGAATTTCCCATGGATACAGAAGGACGACGGTAGTTAAAGGATGAGCCAAGAAAAAGAAATCCCAGAACCTCTGAAAATCAACTCAACCTTTCTCTAGATTCTCAAGTTAGGATCTATGCTGTAGAAAATCTCAAATATCTAAGTAGTTACAGTCACCCCTCAGTATCCTTGAGAGACTGTTTCCAGGACCACTGCAGATACTAAAATCTGTGGCTGCTCAAGTCCTGGAGTTGGCCCTCCCTCCTCTGCATCCACAGTTCTACATCCACAGATTCAACAGCCACAGCTCCTGTCTCACCGTACTTACTGGGAAAAAAAAAAAAAATCTGTGTGTGTTAAGTGGACTGGTGCAATTAAACCCATGTTGTCCAAGAGTAAATTAAACTTTCTTCACTGGCTTCTCCCACTCCCTGCATTTCCAAGTAAGAAGTTCTAACTACTGGATTATGGAGTCCTTTAGAGGAAAGGACTCGAAGTCTTATTTGGCTTCCTATCACTAATCCCCAATATAAGGTCTGGTACCCATATGCTTGTTGAACATGGTTGAAGAGATAAAACTGGAAAATTTCCCATTTATCAAAACAAAAGGGCTCGTGGAATGCCTAGCGTTGCTTCCAGTCCAGACTAGAGCAACAGAGAGCCTGAAGAAAGCAGAAAGATGGCAGACCTTGCACACTACTGGTGGGGATGTAAAATGGTGCAGTCCCCTTTAAAAACAATTTGGCAGTTCCAAAGAATGGGTTTTTTGGTTGTTGTTGTTGTTGTTGTTTTGTCTTTTTGCCTTTTCTAGGACCGCTCCTAAGGCATATGGAGGTTCCCAGGCTAGGGGTCTAATCGGAGCTGTTGCCGCTGGCCTATACGTATCTATATATCCAACAGAATTGAAAACATATGTTCACATAAAAACTTGTAATGTTCTTAGCACTATTACTCATAAGAGCCAAAGAGTAGAGGAGTTCCTGCTATGGCTCAGCAGGTTAAGAACCTGACATAGTGTCCATGAGGATGTGGGTTCAACCCCTTGTCTAAGTGGGTTAAGGATCCAGCATTGCTGGGAGCTGCGGCAAAGGCCTCAGCTGCAGCTCCAATTCGACCCCTTTCCTGGGAACTTCCACATGACACAGGTGAGGCCATAAAAGGAAAAGGAAAAAAAAAAGAGCCAAAGAGTGGAAATAACCCAAGTCTCCATCAACTGATAAAGGGATAGGCAAAATGCGGCACTTCCTTACAATGGAATATTATTCAGCAATAAAAAGAAATGAAGTACTGATACATGCTCCAATACAGATGAACCTTGACAACATTACGCTAAGTAAAAGAAGTCAGACACAAAAGGCCACATACTGTGTGATTCCATTTACGTGAAAGGTTCAGAACAGGTAAATCCACAACAGACAGAAAGCAGATTAATGGTTGCCAGTGGCTGGAGGAGTGAGGAATGAGGAGTGATTGCTGATGGGCATGGGGTTTCTTTTTGGGTGATAAATCATTAAAGTGTACATTTTTAAAAGGGTGAATTTTAAAATACATGAGTTATATCTCAATTTTAAAGGGAAGTGGGCTAGAAACACAGGAAGGCTAGAATCCATTGCTGCATTCTAGAATTCCTTCTAGTTCAGGTGATTCCAACACAAGGATACTAACAAATCCCTTAAGTGAACAATACTAGCAACAGTAACCATAAAAAAATTTTAAACAATTTGTAATAAAAGTTGATTACATCCAATAGACGTCAAATTCCTCATGCAAAAATCAGAGATTCTAAGGTTTTTTCCTGGGGAAAGGAGAACTTTCGTATCCATTAGTGACCCAGGTGGAGGTAACTAGTCTATATTTCTAATTGAGGGAGATTAAAGCCAAGAGCCAGAATACCCAACAGAACCCTTAACTTTGCTGAAGCGAACGCTCATGCACTGAGAAGCTTCTCCTACCAAAGCACTGGACACTGCTTTAATCCAGGCCAGAGCCGGGCCTGGGAAACCACAGAGTTAACACAATGCCTCTGTCAGCAACCTGCTGAGCTACCGGTCTTTGGGGAGTAATTCTACTCTTCACTTTGGAATAAACCAAAGGAGGGGGATACAACAAGAAAGACAACATGGCATGACAGACACAACGAAGCCTCCGGAGAGCTTGGGCGTGCCCCCAATTCCACCATCCAGCAGCTGAGAAAACTGGGAAGGTCACAATTTCTCTGAACCTCAGTAAGACATTATCTCATACCTCATAAAGCTGCTGTCACAGTGTGGAGCCCAAAAGTGACACTCAAATATTACTATCCTTCTTGAGTCACCAAAAAATAGTTGCTGGTACTGTTCATTTAGGGGTCATATTGGAAAATAAGACTCATGGACCGCTTTGCTATGAGGTACTCAAACACACATTCTCATACCTAAACTTAGAAAACAAACAAAAAAATAACCAAATTAGAATCCTTAACCTCCTTTCTAGGAAGCCCACCCCCACCATTCAATTACTAATCCCATGGAGCTCTTCTCTCTCTAGATTTCACTCACTTCCCTTTATCTCCTTAATCCAATCCAAGCCACCTTTTCTCACCTAGGCCATAGCAATGTCTCCGAACTTTTCTTAAATTCCTTCAAAAACTTGCCAAATTCCTTAATATAACTGAACTCGCTACCTCTGCAGCCCCACCTTCCATTCATCCCTTTTGTTCTTTCTACTCCAGCCATACTCAATTTTCAGCAGTCTCCCCGCTTTTGACCAGTCTTTCCTCTCCTTCCACCTGGCTTAAACATCACCTTCTCTTTCACCCTTCAGATCCCTATTTAGACAGCACCCGCCCCAGGAAGGTAGGACAGTATCTAAGTCCAGATTAAGTCCTCCTCCATACTCACTTTTACTCTCATTACTCTAACATTCCTCAAGCCAGGATGTACTTCTCCAACTAGGCTGTACTTCCATTACTAGACTGCAAGGCCCACAAAAGCTGGGTCCGTGCTTGGAGTTTTCGTTGCTTAGGACCCAGACACAGTGGTTTGGTTACCTCCACCTGGGTCACTAATGGATACGAAAGTTCTCCTTTCCCCAGACTAGTTCCATGCATATACACACAGCAGATACTGACCGAATAAATGAATGACTGCAATTAAGCAAAAAGTTTAACTAAGTGGAAGATGTTACAAATAATAATTTCTTCATAGAAAAACATTTTAACAGAGTTCCCATCGAGGCTCAGTGGTTAACAAACCTCACTAGAATCCATGAAGACTCAGGTTCGATCCCTGGCCTTGCTCAGTGGGTTGAGGATCTGGCATTGCTGTGAGCTATGGTTTTGGTCACAGAAATGGCTCGGATCTGGCGTTGCTGTGGCGGTGGTGTAAGCAGGCAGCTATAGCTCTGATTTGACCCCTAGCCTGGGAACCTCCATATGCCGCGGGTACAGTCTTTAAAAGACAAAAGACAAAAAATTTTTAATTTTTTTTAATTTGGAAGAAAATTACAGATACAAACAAATGCAATTTCTCACAACAACTATGGGGGAAAAGGGACTTAAGCACACATGCACCTTCTAAAACTTTAACAGCAAATATCAAATATAATCAAAAAGAGGTAAACTACAACCTCAGTGGGAACAGTACTCCTAATGTTCAGTTTTAGGACTTAACTCTTCTTAACTGGAAAAAGCAGGAAAGGAACATACAATGCAAATTAAAAGCATTATAGTCAAATCATGCACTGAAGTAAAAATCAGTGGAATTTTTTTTTTGCCAGCCCCCTCCCCACCAAAAAAAAGAATGTCCACACACCTGACAAAACCTTGGCTTACTCCAAATAGCCCAAGTGAAGGTTATGTGAAATACTTCAAATTCCAAAAGCACTCAGCACTGCAAAGAGTGTGGGAAGAGAATGTTCTAAGCACAGACTAATGGCCAGAAGTTACAAATGAAATAAACCCTGATGCATGATAATTATCTAAGGAATTCTAAATTGGACTGTATATATTTGTTCTGAAGTCATCAACCAAGCTTCAACTTCTGAAACACATTAAAAATGCTTAACACATTTTTTATGGAGTTCCCGTCATGGCACAGTGGAAACGAATCCGACTAGGAACTATGAGGTTACAGGTTCAATCCCTGGCCTCCCGCAATGGGTTAAGGATCCAGCATTGCCGTGAGCTGTGGTATAGGTCGCAGATGTGGCTGGGATCCCGCGGCGTTGCTGTGGCTGTGGTGTAGGCTGGCGGCTACAGCTCCAATTAGACCCTAGCCTGGGAACCTCCATATGCAGTGGGTACGGCCCTAAAATGGACAAAAACAAAAAAAACAAATAACAATGCTTAACATATTTTTTGTCTCACATATAAATGACAGAGATTCATTATTAAAGATAATTAATTTTAAAGTTCCTGTTGTGGCGCAGCAGAAACAAATCTGACTAATATGCATGAGGATGTAGGTTCGATCCCTGGCCTCTCTCAGTGGGTTAAGGATTTGGCATTGCCGTGAGTTGTGGGGTAGGTTGCAGACGTGGCTCGGATTCCTCATTGCTGTGGCTATGTCCTAGGCTGGAAGCTGTAGCTCCGATTTGATCCCTAGCCTGGGATCAAAAATGCTGGGGGTGTGGCCCTAAAAAGACCAAAAAAAAAAAAAAAAAAAAAAAAAAAAAAAGAGAGAGACAACTACTTTTCTTTGCCTAGTTTAGGATATATAAATATCACATTTCAGACTCAGTTTTTGTATCTGGATTTTTTTTTACTACCAACAATTTCAATTCTTAGCATGTGTTTGTTCCTTACACTAATAAGAACACAAGTTATACCAAATCAGAATTTTTATTAGCATTTTGGGGATGTGACCATTTTTAATTCTGTTTATATTTTAATTCAGCAACTTTAATCCAGTGATCAAAACTTCATTAGCTTGTAAACAAACTCTCAGGTAAACTGAACTGACCCACATCAGGATCTTAAGCAAATGAATAAGTACAAAAAGAGGCAGAGATTATAAATTAGGGGCAGACAAATCTGTATCTCGCCCCACACCGGTAAAGAGCATTCTATCAATATAGTGAAATGCTAATCTCCTAATTAACAACCTAATTAGGTAATTATGGCTTTGCAGAGGGATGCCGAAATGAAATATGACAACATGGTCACCTCTTTATATGGCACCTGTGGGCCTTTTCAGCTGTCATTGCAAAGAGTGCAATATCAATTTGAACAGATGACAAAGTGCTGTCATTTTTCATTCTGATAATATACAGAATGCTTTGGACAGAAGTAGTTTACAAAAAGAAACATCTTGCATAGTATTTTCCTAATTTAAATATGCTCAATACTTTGTTAAATTTTTTGCATGTTTTTGTATATTATATATATGAGAATACCATGCACATTAGGAAAAAATGAGACATCATGCTTAACTGTACTACAATTTCAATTATGAAGTATATAATTAGCTAAGAGTAAAAGGCACAATTCTTCACGACATTTTATTTTCTTTTGGCTTGGTTTGGGGTTCTTGTTTTCAGGGTTTTTTTAGCCTTGTGCAGCAGTGTGATTGGGATCTCAAGTTTCCAGACCAGAGACTGAACCTGGGCCACAGCAGTGAAAGCACTGAGTCCTGAACACTAGACTGCCAGGGAACTCTTTCAGGAGATTTTAATATTCATACATTTGAATACTGCTATCAAAAAAATTAAAATCCAAATTAACTTTGATCTTTAACTTTTTGTTGTTGTTGTTGTTTTGCCTTTTCTAGAGCTGCTTCCTACGGCATATGGAGGTTCCCAGGCTAGGGGTCTAATCGCAGCTGTAGACACCAGCCTACGCCAGAGCCACAGCAACGCCTGATCCAAGCCGCATCTGTGACCTACACCACAGCTCATGGCAACGCCAGATCCTTAACCCACTGAGGGAGGCCAGGGATCGAACCCACAAACTCATGGTTCCCAATCAGATTTGTCAACCACTGCTCCAGATGATCTTAAACTTTTTTCTTTTTTAAACTTTCTTTTTTTTTTTAACTGAATTTTATTTTATTTTATTTTATTTATTTATTTATTTTTGGTCTTTTTTGTTGTTGTTGTTGCTATTTCTTGGGCCGCTCCCGCGGCATATGGAGGTTCCCAGGCTAGGGGTTGAATCGGAGCTGTAGCCACCGGCCTACGCCAGAGCCCCAGCAACTCGGGATCCGAGCCGCGTCTGCAACCTACACCACAGTTCACGGCAACGCCAGATCGTTAACCCACTGAGCAAGGGCAGGGACCGAACCCGCAACCTCATGGTTCCTAGTCGGATTCGTTAACCACTGCGCCATGACGGGAACTCTTTAAACTTTTTTCTTACATAATTTTTTAAAAGTGAGATGGAAATTCATATTTACAATTTTCCTTACCAAAAAAGCACTTCCCAAGATACAAATATTCGACTCACAAAAAAAGCTCTATATGCCAATGGCCAGTTTTACAGAGATAGGTATGTACTCTCTCCAAAAGACAGACCTGTCACAGGACTACTCACTGTCCCACTGGCCACTAAAGAGGTGACGGTAGCACTGGGACTCACTGTCCCACTGGTTCCACCGACATGAATATGACACTTCTTTCAAGAAATTTTTGGGGAGGAGAGGACAGCTAGCCTGGGAACCACAACATTATTTAAGTCAAGATACAGGAAACCATATTCTAAGTGTAAAACAACTGAGGTTAAGAAAACTTGAAAATACAATCCATTTATAACTTCAAATCACCTGCATTAGAGAAAACTTTGGTCAAAAGGATGTGTATTAGATCTACTCATATTTCTCAATTACGAGTTAAACTAAAATGATTTTTTATTGAAAAATATTTTTTTTTCTTTTTAGGGACACACCTGAGGCATATGGAAGTTCAGAGGCTGGGGTCGAAGTGGAGCCACAGCAATTTGGGATCCAAGCCACATCTGCAACCTACACCACAGCTCAGTGACCTACACCACAGCTAAGGTATCACCAGATCCTTAACCCACTGAGTGAGGCCAGGGATCAAACCTGTGCCCTCATGGATACTAGTTGGGTTGTTAACCAGCTGAGCCACAATGGGAACTCCCTATAACCTTTTTCACTTCTATTATTATGATGTCATTAACATGTCACTAAAATTCTTCAGAAACACCTAAAATGCTCATACAATATTTCCATTTTATGGCTTTCACATAATCTTTTAGCTCTTTGAATACTCAAAATGTTTCTAATTACTGCTGTTATACTGTCGGAGTGAACATATTTGAACACGAATATTTTTCTACATTTCTGATTATTTCTTCAACAAGATTCTTAGAAATGACATTACAAGCTCAAAAGGCATGCATGACTTTTTGTGACAAATCACTTTTTTGTGATAAATACTACCAAAGTACTTTTCCAGAAAAGTTTTACCAATTTTATTCCCACTAGTAATGTATGAGTGATCATCTCACTACCAACCTCTGCCAGCAATGAGTATTATTAGGTTTTTAAATTTCATTAAGAGTATACTTGTAAACAAATACTCTTGGTACACAATCAATAAAAACTTTTTGTAAGCATTAAGTTTAAAATGAATAAGAAGGAATACCTTCTGCAGCTCCATACCCAAAAAACAAACCACCCCATCAAAAAATGGGCAGAAGATCTAAACAGACAGTTCTCCAAAGAAGACATACAGATGGCCATAAAACACATGAAAAGATGTTCAACATCACTCATTATTAGAGAGATGCAAATCAAAACCACTCTGAGGTACTACCTTACACCAGCCAGAAGGGCCATCATCAAAAAGTCTACAAACAATAAGTGCTGGAGAGGGTGTGGAGAAAAAGGAACCCTAGTACACTCTTGGTGGGATTGTAAATTGGTGCAACCACTGTGGAAAGCAGGATGGAGATTCCTCAAAAAACTAAACGCAGAACTACCATTTGATCCAGCAATCCCACTCCTGGGCATCTATCCAGAGAAAACCACGACTCGCAAAGACACATGTACTCCGATGTTCACTGCAGCACTATTTACAATAGCCAAGACGTGGAAACAACCTAAATGTCCATCGACAGAGGAGTGGGTCAAGAAGATGTGGTACAATACACAATGGAATATTACTCAGCCATTAAAAAGAATGAAATACCGGCATTTTTTGCAACATGGATGGACCCAGAAACTATCATGCTAAGTGAAGTCAGCCATACAATGAGACACCAACATCCAATGCTTTCACTGACGTGTGGAATCTGAAAAAAGGACAGACTGAACTTCTTTGCAGAACAGATGCTGACTCACAGACACTGAAAAACTTATGGTCTCTGGAGGAGACAGTTTGGGGGGTGGGGGGATGTGCCTGGGCTGGGGGATGGTAATTCTGTGAAATCAGATTGTTAGGATCATTATACAACTATAGATGTGATAAATTCATTTGAGTAATAAAAAATTTTTAAAAATTAAAAAATAAATAAATAAAATAAATAAAATGAGTAAGAAGGTCATAGTTGATGATTCTCCCCCAAACAAGGGGCAGTTCCAATATCCAAATCTAGAACAGCAACAGAATAGTGACAAAGGCACCACAGTATGTATGTATGTATTTTTGCTTTTTAGAGCTGCAGGTGCAACATATGGAAGTTCCTGGGCTAGAGGCTGAATTGGAGGTACAGCTGCCAGCCTACACCACAACCATGACAACTTGGGATCTAAGCTGTGTCTTCGACCTACACCACAGCTCACTGCAACACCAGATCCCCTACCCACTGAGCAAGGCCAGGGATCAAACCCACACCCTCATGGATACTAGTCAGATCCTTTTCCACTGTGTCACAACGGGAACTTCCAGCACTGTAGTATTTAGTCTGAAAAAAACAAAGGTTCAAATCCCAGCTTTGCCATTATCAGAAGCTTTCTACCTTGAATCACTTTACTTCTCTAAGCTTCAATATCAGCATGTGTAAGATGGGAATGGAGAGAATATAATATACCCCTAGTTCTGACAACTTCAAAAGGTAGTCATGGGCACACAAAAAGGTAATATAAGCAACTGGTAGTGTTATCGTTATTTAACAAATCAATTTCTTTACTAGCCTAAAAATAACACACTGAAATATGCTACTGAAATACTGAAACCATTTTCTCAATAGTGCCCAGCTGGAGTTCCCGTCGTGGCGCAGTGGTTAACGAATCCGACTAGGAACCATGAGGTCGCGGGTTCGATCCCTGCCCTTGCTCAGTGGGTTAACGATCCGGCGTTGCCGTGAGCTGTGGTGTAGGTTGCAGACGCGGCTCGGATCCCGCGTTGCTGTGGCTCTGGCGTAGGCCGGTGGCTACAGCTCCGATTCAACCCCTAGCCTGGGAACCTCCATATGCCGCGGAAGCAGCCCAAGAGATAGCAACAACAACAACAACAACAACAACAACAAAAAAAAGACAAAAAAAAAAAAAAAAAGTCAATAGTGCCCAGTTGATAGGCACACTAAATCACAAAGCACAACTAGAAATTAACAAGACTAATTTCATGACCCAGACAAGAAAACAAATCTCACTCCGAGCTCCCAATGTGGCTCAGCAGACTAGTATGAGGATGCAGGCTGCTCAGTAGGTTAAAGATCTGGCATTGCCATGAGCTGTGGTGTGGGTTGCAGATGCAGCTTGGATCTGGCATTGCTGTGGCTGTGGCACAGGCCGCAGCTGTTGCTCCAATTTGACCCCCAGCCTGGGAACTTCCATGCGCTGCAGGTACAGCCCTACAAAGAAAAAACAGCGAATCTCACTCCTTTACATAAAATCATTTTTTGTCTACATTATACTAAGATCTGAATGGTTTGTACCCCCGAATGCTGGTACCTGCACCTCTCCAGAAGCATCACGGTACTAGGACATACATAAGCTGTTTCATCTAATCCTCACAAGGACAATATATGCGATTGGCAATTTTGTCCTCATGTACTGAAATCCAGGTGGGCGTGACACCAAAGCCCCACCTTACACTGCTTCAAGATCCAAGCCTGCTTCTCAGTTCTTTCTTAGTCTCCTGTATGCCAGCAACTAAAGTGTAGATTAAAATTTTACTTGTTTTTTTTTTTTTTTTTTTTTTTTGGTCTTTTGTCGTTGTTGTTGCTATTTCTTGGGCCACTCCCGCGGCATATGGAGGTTCTCAGGCTAGGGGTCCAATCGGAGCTGTAGCCACCGGCCTACGCCAGAGCCACAGCAACACGGGATCCGAGCCGCGTCTGCAACCTACACCACAGCTCACGGCAACGCCGGATCCTTAACCCACTGAGCAAGGGCAGGGACTGAACCCGCAACCTCATGGTTCCTAGTCGGATTCGTTAACCACTGCGCCACAACGGGAACTCCTACTTGTTTTAAAAAGAAAACCATTCTAGTGTTCCCCTGTGGTGAGTGGGTTAAGGATCCTGGGATGGCTAAAAAATAAATAATTAAAATAAAAAGAAAACCATTCCTTCAAAGAATTTTCTACCAATTTCGCTGCAGAAAGAGTGTTTATTTATAATACAGTAACTTAAAATGAGTCCATAGGGAACTAAAAAAATGTTATTTTTCGAAGTTTCACACATTTTGATCCATTTTGACAGCATCAATAATAAAAACATATTCATAAAAATATACTCAAGTACAGGTTATGAATCTAATACTACATACATTTAGTCTTAAATGTGACATAATATTCAATTTATTTCACAAGCAATTACCATAATTTAACGCCACTAGTTATTCTAATACCTTCTTGCTATTTCCAGAATTTAAGTTTTGTGGTTTAAAAGGTGTCTCCCATTTTTCTCATTTTCAATTACCTAAAACTATTTTCTTCTTAGGGTTCAAATTCTGTGTTTCCTATATTAAATCTATTTCCTCAATATACCTAGACTGCTGCCAACTAGAGTTAATAAATTTTGAATGACTGCTCAGGATTTATTTTCCTCATTTTTATATTCTAGGTTATTTCCTTATACGATAAGAGTATGAATGAAAACGAGTATCTAGAAGGCCAATATTTCTTCAATTTTCACCTTGTTGGAATCTGGATATTAAAATAAAAATAAATTAGAGGAGTTCCCATCATGGCTTAGCGGAAACAAATCTGACTAGCATCCATGAGGACGCAGGCTCAATCGATGACCTCACTCAGTGGGTTAAGGATCCGGTGTTGTCATGAGCTGTGGAGTAGGTCACAAATGCGGCTCGGATCCCGAGATGCTGTGGCTATGGCACAGACTGGCAGCTGCAGCTCCGATTTGACCCCTGGCCTGGGAACTTACATATGCTGTGGGTGCGGCCCTAAAAAAGACAAGGAAAAAAAAATTCTGTATATATAGAGTCAACAAAGCACTGTGTGCATCTGAGGGAGCACCTGGCCTGTCACGGTCCTTTCCCAGAAGTAATGAACAAAAAACAGGGGGAAGAGCTAACAGTGATTCCCTACCTGCCATCAGGAGAGGAGAAGCATTTTAGATCTGACCATTCCCTGGAGTTCCCATCGAGGATCAGCAATAACAAACCTCAGCAGTACCCATGAGGATGCAGGTTTGATTCCTGGCCTCACTCAATGGGTTAAGGATCCGGTGTTGCCATGACCTCTGATGTAGATCACAGATGCAGCTCAGATTCCACATTGCTGTGGCTGTGGTGCAGGCCAGAAGCAAAAGCTCTGATTCAATCCCTAGCCCAGGAACTTCCATATGCCGCAGGTGTGGCCCTAAAAAGCAAAAAAAAAAAAAAATTTGACCATTCTCCACTGAGGTCTGCCAGTAATCAGCTGCGTGATTTTTAGGCATGTCAATTAGAATCAGAAAGCCTGACATACAGAAAAGAATTCACCAAGACTTCAACTGCGCTCACTCATGATCATCCAGATCAAAAAAAAGACACAAAGGTTTGTAAATGACTTGACCAAAATCAAAAGGCTGTTAGCCGCATACCTGCATTCGAATTCAAGACCTTCTCTGTCTAGTGCACTTTCTGCTACACTGTAATTCACCGAGCACCGATTTCTTCCTCTCAAGGGGTTATGATAACGCCCCTTGTTCGCTTCATGTAATGTAGAGAAGACCAAAAGAGACAAGCGATCTGATGACATTTAAAGTGCTAAGAGCACAAATGCATTACCAGGTCATCACTTCATCCTAACCCCATCCCACCAGAAATTTAGCCCGATTATACAATAAAAGCATTCGCCCTGCCACTTCCCCAAAGATATCAATGTGAGTCAAGTACAGCGACCCTGAACTCCAGTAATTTACCAGTAGCTTTCTGATCAATAATCACAAATGCATTGGTACCCAAACTTTCAGTGATCACTTAGTTTAGAGTTCAAAATCAGGCAGCCTATGACTGTATGTAATCCATAAGTGTGCTTTGGTCTACATGTCATTTTTTAATGGCAATTTTTCTTTTTCTTTTTCTTTAAGGCCACACCTGCAGCATGTGGAAGTTCCCAGACCAGGGAATGAATCTAAGCCATGGCTGCAAACTACACCGCAGCTGCAGCAATGCCATTTCCTTTAACGCACTACACCAGGCCAGGGACTGAACCCATGCCTTGCAGTGACCCAAGCCCCACCAAAGAGTCTTAACCCACTGTGCCACAGCAAGAACTTCTTCATGGCAATTTTTTAAACTAAATACGTTAAAATCCAGATTTCCAGCATTTCTTGAAAACAATCAGAATAAGGGACACTAGCCTCATTTCCTCACACGACAACAGGCAACTGGAGCTGAGTAATGACTACCGCTACCTTCAGATTGACTGGCCATACACCCTCCAGTTCACAAGGTCTGTCCTACTCTTTATACGACATCATGGGACTCTTGAGGTAGAGCTCAAAAAAGAACTAAATTAATAAATTTATTTACTCTTTTGGTCAACTTCTTTTTGCATTATCAACTCACTAGCTCTGTGATTCTTGGGTAACACCCTTAACCACTAAGGCTTAAGTTACTCATGTATTAAGCGGGGTGATACCATCTGTCTCACAGAATGATGAAGGTCAAAGGAAATAAGGCGTACAAAAACATTTAACAATGACTAAAATACAAGGGCTCAATTATTTTAAATTTAACACAAGCTGAAATGTGCTAACCTCTGAGTCAAAACTTTTCAAATACTTCAAATTCACAGAAAACACAAGTCCAGGGCATCTCCCATGGGAGAAAAAAATGTAATGGGACAGAATTCCTTCTCATCTAATAATCTGGCATCTAGTGCCGCGTCCTTAGCAACAGTCTATACATCAGAATATCAGATTTACAGCAAATTCTCTCAGCTGAAGCCAAGTATAATCCACTGAACTGCAACCGTTTATGATTTCTTCAGTTATGTGTCAACAAGAAAAACAAATGCCCTGCTAAAAAACGTATGTGTGTACGTGTGTATTTAACGTGACAGATGAGGCGATGAGCTCCCTGAATGCAGAAGTCATGTTCATGTCTCATCATCTGTACTGCCCCCCATAGTGACAGGTACACTGAGGCCAGGGCTCAGGGGCTAGCTCGCCCCTGAAGCCATCCACATCCCGAAGAAGAAACAGCAAGGTGCAGTACTGAAGAGTGGAGATACAGAAGTTTGGCAGATAACCCCTCTATTCACAGCTCCAGCATGTCCATCAATTCAAGGAACGTATTTAACCCCTCTGAGCTCTGGTTCTGTCATCTATAAAATCAGGATGCTAATAACACCTCCCCATAGATGAATAAATGAGATGATGCATTTAACACAAAGCCAGCACCCGTTATCAGTGTTTCCTCCTCCATGCACCACAGTAGCCTGGGGGAACTGCTATCTTAGTGCCCACAAGGCTTTACTACAGTTCACCTGAGCACACACGTGTCTTCCCCATGGAAATGTCAACAACCACAGGATGGGGATCTGGTTATATTTCTCTTTGCATCTGTGCGTCTAACATTCTCCCTGGCATTGCTGAATGAATCATAGGTTTTCAAGGTATTTATTAATAGAAAGGGTTATGAGCAGGAACTAGAACACAAGCCTTGCCTGACACACAAGCCCTGATTTTGACCCCCTACTGACCCTCCAACTTTACCTCCCAGTGTCTCCACTAAAAGAAGCAATGGCTGGCTTTATTCAGGCTGGTCTACTCACTACTCCAAAACCATGGCACAGGCATTACCCCTTGCATCTTAGCTATCATTTCAGGAGACCCTGTCACATATCCAGCTCTTCACCCACATTAGTTTACAACACTCCACAAAGTCTATGTCATCCCCTATCCCAAACTATACTTGAAGGAAATAATGCTAAGAATTAAGAAACTTGCCCAAGGTCACATATCTACTAAGAGGAGGGACCAGGAATTGAATCCAGAGTCCATGGTTGTTCTCTACAGAATGTCTGGTCCACTTAGATTCAAAACCGAGCTGACCCACCACCACCTACTACCTTCTTGCCTTAGAAGATTACGGTCTTCTCTACATTTAAAGGACTTTCTGTACCATTCATTTGAACGTTCATGTTTTTTCTCTTGCACAGCTGTTTCAGTATGTGTCTGCATAGAAAAACCACAGTGTGAGAAAGAAGGAAAAAAACATAATGGAAAAAGCACAGATGTAGGCATAAGACAGACCTGGGTTTGAATCCTGGCTCTCATACCAGATATGTAATTTATCCTGGGCCTTCCTAACCTGTAAATTGAGGTTAAAATGATTAAACAAGAGAAACCTAATATAATGTCCAGTACAGTAAATAATAAACCTAAGTTAACCTCACATTACAAAGCATTACCTGGCCGTAGCACACTCCTCCAAAGTGAACGACCACCTCCCCTCTTGTGCTACACTGGATCAATCACAAAAGAACTCTGAGTGTACATACCACTCCATGTTAGAATTATTTCCTTTCTGATGGAACATGATGGAGGATAATGTGAGAAAAAGAATATATATACGTATGACTGAGTGACTTTGCTGTACAGTAAAAATTGACAGAACACCATAAATCAACTATAATGGAAAAAATAAAAATCTTAAAAAAAAATTATTTCCTTATCTCTCTCACTAAATTCAGCAGGCAAGGACAGAGTCTTATTTATCTCTATGTTGTCTAGCATGGTATCTGGTATATATTCATACTCAGTAAATGTTTGCTAAGTGAAATAATGGTAGATATAATAATGAGTGTTTAGTTCCACTGGTGGCTCAGCAGAAACAAATCTGACTAGCATCCATGAGGACGCAGGTTCCATCCCTGGCCTCAATCGGTGGGTTAAAGATCAGCGTTGCTGAACTGTGGTGTAGGTCACAGACACGGCTGGGATCTGACACTGCCGTGGCTGTGGTGTAGGCCATCGGCTACAGCTCTGAGCTCTGACTGGACCCCTAGCCAGGGATTCTCCATATGCCGAGGGTGCAGCCCTAAAAAGCCCAAAAAAAAAAAAAAAAGAAAGAAAAAGAAAAAAAAAATAGCGTTTATAGGAGTCTAGAAAACAAATCATTTCCAGCTAAGGCTGTCCTGGATTGTTTAAGGGAAGGCCAATTTCAGCTGGGCCCTGGATAACATCTTAATAGCTGGAAACATAAAGGAGAAATCTAGGCAGAGAGACTGTCCTACAAAAAAAATAACAAACAAAGGAAAGAACAAAGACTATTTTGAGGTCCTACTTATCCAGAGTAAAGGATCAGGGTGGGGCTTCAGCTTTTGAAGCATAGCTGAAAGTTAGGCAGGAGACAGATCAGTGGAAGAAGTGAGTCTGCTCTGCATCACAGCAGAAGGTAGGTGTGAGCACAAAGCTGAATGGGAAAGGGGCTACCAGCATGCCTCACAGGCCCCAGCAAGCTTGCAAGAGCGAAAACTGAAAAAGATGAAAACAAGTATCAATACCTTTTTTTTTTTTTTTTTTGGCTTTTTTAGGGCCACACCCAAGGCATATGGAAGTTCCCAAGCTAGAGGATGAATCTGAGCTTTTGCTGCCAACCTATGCCAGAGCCACAACAACAAAGGATCCGAGCTGCGTCTGTCACCTATGCTACAGCTCACCGCAAAGCACAAGATCCTCAACCCACTGAGCGAGGCCAGGGATGAAACCCGTGTCCTCATGGATCCTATCGGGTTTGTTACTACTGAGCCACGAGGGGTCCTCCCAATATCAATACTTCATCAATAACTGTTTCAGCAATTACAGATCATCTTGTGTGAGCTCAGAGAATATGAAAAAGAAAACATGATGCCTCCTTTCCCTGCGGTTTTAAATTAGGAATCCACTCCTTCTGCTTGCTGGAATAGAATGAGAATGTTGACTTTGTTTTAACTGATATGCCTAAACATCTGCCTCCATTTGACTGTTCACACCTAGGGAAGTTGTGAACTTCACTACTTTTGGCTTATAACATGATGCTTTTGAACAGTACCAGGTATTGTGATAGGCTTCGAAAATCACTTGCATTCATTTAGAATGAAAATTGAACCAATCTCTGAGTCAACTTTTAGGTGTCTGGTTAAAGTAATGCTCTTGTTTAAACTACGAAGAGTTGTTTTGTTTTGTTTCCAGCCTTCAACAGATCTAGAAGACTCTATGCCACTCCCATAAACAAAAAGCTGAATCAAAGTTCCATCAGCACTCAGGCTAGACCAAAAAAAACAGTTCTGCAAGGCTGTTTACCCCTCTGGGGCAATGGAGAGCAGGGGCGCTAGGTAACAGAGACTGCACAGGCAGTGCTTTAAAAACTTGCTTTTCACGTTATGAAGATTAAGACACCAAGACGTTGCTGAGGGTAGGGCCAGAAACTGCCAGGGTCAACAGTACCCTTACCAAACCCCAATACTACCAGGCCACTAGCTTCTCCTCCCCCAAATCACACACCCAGCTGTCAAGTTCATAGCAGCCTCCAGTTCTGGAAAAGCCCAGGAAACGGATTCTCACAGGAGACCAGAGCAAGGGCCAGACAGGCTGCCCACTAGGCAGAGCCGAGCGCGAGGAGTAAGGAGGGCCGCCAGGTGGCTCGGGTGGGCGGACAGGCGAGGGAGCGAAGGAGCTAGCGGCTGGGGTAACCTTTACCTGAAGCTGCTGCCACACTACGTACGGGCCGGGTCGGCCCCGGGACACGTTCCTGAGGGGAGGGCCCGGCACCCCGCGCCTCCCGGCCCCAGCCCGAGCAGCGCACTCTCGGAATCCTCGGGGGCCGGCGCTCCTCCCAGCCGGCTCAGCAGCCGCTTTCCGGGCCAGCCCTCATGCCCCCGCCGCTCGCCGCCGCTGGCCGGCTGAGCAGCAGTCCTGTTGACCGGAGCCCCGCCACGACCCGGAACCGCACCCCACGCACCGGAAGTCCCCGACCGGGAAGAAGCCCCTGGCTGGGGACGTAGTGCGCAGGCCCCAGAGCCAAGAGCAAGGAGGGAAGCCCTCCCGGGGGGCGGGGCCGAACGGGAGGCCGTGCGCATGCGCACCGCTTCCCTGGCCACGGGTAAATCTCAGGTTTGAGAGACTAGCTGTCAGCCAGTCTGGCGAGATACGCCGACTTCTCGGTTTGCATTGGGTAGAAATTAACGTCAGCCTTTTTCGAATTTCCTTCCTTCTCCCCGCTTCCACGGGAAAAAAAAAGCCCTCAGTTGATACTGAAAAAAGTGATGAGGCCTCTTAGTCTCTGGGTTAGGAAGACATGGGTTCAAATTCTAACTCTAACCTACTGTGTATCCTAAAATGAGACAACTCCCCTCTCTGACCCTAAGTTTTCCGGTGCATACAGTAGTTCCGATTTTAGAGTACTGCTGTGAGAGTGAATGAGATGATGCTTTATTTTATTTTATTTTTGTCCTTTTGCTTTTTTCTAGGGCCGCTTCCCGCGGCATAAGGAGATTCCCAGGCTAGGGGTCTAATCGGAGCTGTAGCCGCCGGCCAACGGCAGAGCCACAGCAACGTGGGATCCGAGCCGCGTCTGCGACCTACACCACAGCTCACGGCAACGCCAGATCCTTAACCCACTGAGCAAGGCCAGGGATAGAACCCGCAACCTCATGGGTCCTAGTCGGATTTGTTAACCACTGCGCCACGACGGGAACTCTGAGATGATACTTTAAAAACAGCACAGGAGTTTCCACTGTGGTGCAGCGGGTCAAGGATCCAGCTCTATTTCTGCAGCAGCTTGGGTTGCTGCTGAGGCCCGGGACGACTCTCAGCCCAACGCAGGGGTTAAGGATTAAGCATTGCAGAAACTATGGCGTAGGTCCCAGATACTTCTGGGGTTAGATCCCTGACCCAGGAACTTCTATCGGGCGGGGAGGGTGGTCAGGGGGAGGGGCGTGACCAGACAAGGCCAAAAACAAAATAAACAAAAAAAAAAAACCACTCAGCACAGTGCCTGACACACTAACTTAGTAAATGTTAGTTACTATTCTATTATCTGTAAAATGGAGATAATTATCTTCCTCAAGAACTGCAGGGAGGTTTACTGGAGATATGGGACCTGCCCCAAACAGAAGCTCATTATTGGTAATCTCGTTCCCTCGGGGAATCCGTAGGGGAAGCTGCCGTGAAGGGGGAGGAAGGACTCAAGCAATGCAATGACAGATAGTCTGGACTGTGGCTCTCAAAAATACACCTTAGCAAAGGGAAGGGGAGGGAAAAAATCAAGGCTGAATTTCAGCCCAGGAGGGATCTTACCCAATATTAAAATTACCAATAAATACACCATGAATCCACCCCATGTATTCAAATATATGATTGATTTCTTAGCTCATAGGGAGGGGAAAAATGCATCTTACCACCCAACTATCACCATAGTTCTGCACACATACCACCATAGTTCCATCAGTGACCTGTTGGAGGTGCTCTGCCAAAGCAAAGGGTGTGAACAAGGTTGGACATTTTATTTTCTGAGGTCACCAGGTTATCTGTCCCCTTCTAAATATGAATCTTCAGGGAGTTCCTGTCGTGGCTCAGTGGTTAACAAATCCGACTAGGAACCATGAGGTTTCGGGTTCGATTCCTGGCCTTACTCAGTGGGTTAAGGATCCAGTGTTGCCTTGAGCTGTGGTGTGTAGGTCGAAGGCAAGTCTCAGATCTGGCGTTGCTGTGGCTCTGGCATAGGCCAGAGGCTACAGCTCCGATTGGACCCCTAGCCTGGGAACCTCCATATGCTCTGGGTGCGGCCCTAGAAAAGATAAAAATAAATAAATAAATAAGAATCTTCATTTTCACTTGTCTCTTGAACTCCAGTCTGAAGCACAGCTGCTTGCTTATATAAAACTCAACCGGCCCTCAAAGCTTTCTCTCCACAAGCTCTAAGGAGTGAATACCCACACTCCCACTTACAAGTGTTGTGATTTCATATCTCTAAATTGCCTTATCGTAAAATGGAAAGTGACCAAAGTCCTAATTAACCTCACTGGGCGGCTGCGAGGATTAAATGAGCTAATACAGGGAGTGGCTCAGTGGGTTAAGGATCTAGCATTGTTACTGTTGTGGCTGTGGTTACAGCTGTGGCTCAAGTTCAATCCCTGGCCCCACCTGGGACCTTTGTCATGCCACAGGTGCATCTAAAAAAAAAGAGCTAATACATGTAGTTCATATAGAATAGAGTCCACATGTAACTAACATTTACTAACATTTGTATAAAGTGCTTCCCACTATTACAACACCTCAGTCAGTAAACAGATACTTATTGTCTCTGTATTAAGCCTGTCCTAGGCATCAGAGACTTAGCGGAGAAAAAAACCAGACAGGACTCCACCCTAATGAAGCTTATAGTAAGTAAAGTTTGACTATGAATTTGAAATAGCCACTATAGCAAGTTGGAGTGCAGGGAAATATAATAAGATTTCAGGAACATTGAGGGCCCCATTGAGAATGGAGACTCTGAATTTGTGGTTGTACTACTATGACGGTCGTGTGATTTTTCTATAGTTAGTCTGAATGGTTAAGATGCAGGCACACAGGAGTCCCTATCGTGGCGCAGCGGAAACAAATCTGACTAGGAACCATGAGGTTGCAGGTTCGATCCCTGGCCTCGCTCAGTGGGTTAAGAATCCGGCATTGCCATGAGTTGTAGTGTAGGTCGCAGACTTGGCTCGGATCCCACGTTGCTGTGGCTGTGGTGTAGGCCAGCATATGTAGCTCTGATTAAACCCCTAGTGTGGGAACCTCCGTATGCTGCAGGTGTGGCCCTGAAACGCAAAAAAAAAAAAAAAAAAAAAAAAAAAAAAGGAAGAAGAATAAAAAAAGATGCAGGCACACAAAGAACAATTGTGTTAATCCAAGGAAGACAGTTTTGCCAGACAGGTGTGACGGGGGTCAAGTAATTTAAGATCTCAGCTTTCGAGAGGGCTTAAAACAAAAGGCCACAGAAAGATGCTCAAGAGGTAAGTAAGAGAATTCCAGCAAGGCTCATGTCACTGACCTGAAGGTCCCAGAACAGGTATAATGGAAGTCTCTGATGATCCAAGGCAGAAAGACGGATGGGCATCTTGAATAACCTCAGATGAAGAGCCATCTGAGAGTGGGGTCCTGACTGAAGATGAAGGGAGGAAAAAGTTGTTCAAAGATGAGACAGTCAAGGAACTGAGACACCGCATGATCTCAAAGGCTCCCGGGATGAGGGATGGACACTGGGGGGAAAGAAAACTCGTAGTGCTTCCTGCAATGGAGGAAGGTAGTTAGAGGAGGCGAATGATGGGCCACCTGCATGGCTTAACCTCCAAGGAGTAGGAATTGTATCTGAGTGGGAGTGGCTTTAAAAAGCTGAGCATACACTGACCTGTCTCCTGACCTAGGAGTGCATAGGAATAGGACAAAAGTTATACTTTTACAGCATACTGATAGTGCTGGGCCAGGGGCTAGGTGGGGGACTTCAGTAGACATGAGGACTCAGGGACCAATATCTCAGCGTACCCGTGACTATCTGGTTTTCCATACTTGAGCTGCAACTTGGAAAAGAGGCCATGGTAAGGATCAGCGGCTCTTGTTCTTCTGATCCCCAAGACTAGAATGGGGGCAACGGGCAGAGGTTCAAAGACCCTAATAGGAATCCCTGCTGTGGTGTAATGGGTAAAGAATCCGACAGCAGGGAGTTCCTGTTGTGGCTCAGCAGGTTACAAACCCAACTAACATCCATGAGGATGCAGGTTCAATCCCTGGCCTCACTCAGTGGGTTAAGGATCCAGCAGTGCCTTGAGCGATGGTGTAGGTCACAGATCCCTCGGATCCCTCATTGCTGTGGCTGTGGTATAGGCAGCAGCTGCAGCTCCAATTCAACCCCCTATCCCAGGAAGCTCTAAACAGAAAAAAAAAATTAAAGAGAGAGAGAGAATCTGACTGCAGCAACTTGGGTCGCTTTGGAGGCATAGGTTCCATCCCCAGCCTGGTGCAGTGGGTTGAAGAATCTGGTGTTGCTGCAGCACACTGCGGAGCAGCTTTTATTCAGCCCCCGGCCTGGGAACTTCCACTTAACATGGGTGTAGCCATTTAAAAAAAAAAGACACCTGCTACCTATGTGGCCTTCAACAGGTGATTTGCCTTCTGTATACCTGTTTCCTTATCTAGGTTATTGTGAGGGTTCAGTGACATAATGCATGGAGCACACTTAGAAGAGTGCCTGGCATATAGGAAGTGTTCTGTAAATGCCAGCTCCCATTGCCTGGTGCATCTACTGCACCAAAGACCGGCAGAAAAAGTCAGGACCCTTTATGCATTTGTTTTCTGCAAAACACAATTGCTTGAGCAATTCCTGCTCAAGCCTCAATTGCCCTTTCTCTCTCCACTCAGTAAACTCTCTGTTTCTCTCTCTTTTTTTAAGTGGCTTAAAACAACAACAATTTATTATTTGTCAAGATTCTGTGACTTAGTGGTTTGTTCCTCTGCCAGTCTTCTTGGTTTGCCCACGCACTTTCAGTCAGATGCCCATTAGAATGATTGGAAGTTCTCAGATGGCTGGAGAAGTCGGCCAGGGCACCTTGGTTTTTCTCCTTGTGGCCTCTCTAGTGACTCTTTGGGGCGTCTAATTAACAGAGTGGTGAGATTCTTAAAGGATAAATCCCAAGGAGTTCCCTGGAGGTTCTGCCTTGTTCCCAGGCCAGGGATTGAATACAATGTGACTTCTGCCACAGCTGCAGCAACACCAGATCCTTTAACCCACTGGGCCTGGCTGGGATCGAACCCATACCTCCTCAGTGACCCAAGCCACACAGTTGGATTCTTAACCTGCTACACCATGGCGGAAACTCACAGTGTGCTTTTTAAGAAATGTTTTTATTAAATATATATGTGTCATTTTAACCATTCTATTAAGTATGTTCCATTCATTCTTGAAAACCAAATTCACATGCTGCTTCTGCTCCTCTAGGAAATTTTCCAAGATCACATCTTCCCAACAGGCCACATGAAGAGCTTCATTCTCTGTGTTCAGCATTTATCATATTTTCTGTTATTCTTTCAAAACATATCCCTCTCCCTGATAGGACATGAGCAAAGGAATCCTTCCTTCTTTTGTTTTCTTCTCTTCCTCTTTAAAAAAATATACAAGGAGTTCCTGTCATGGTGCAGTGGTTAACGAATCTGACTAGGAACCATGAGGTTGCAGGTTCGATCCCTGGCCTTGCTTAGTGGGTTAAGGATCTGGCATTGCCATGAGCTGTGGTGTAGGCTGCAGACGTGGTTTGGATCCTGTGTTGCTGTGGCTCTGGAGTAGGCCGGCGGCTACAGCTCCGATTGGACCCCTAGCCTGGGAACCTCCATGTGCCGTGGGAGCGGCCCAAGAAACAGCAAAAAGACAAAAAATAAAAATAAAATAAAATATTTGCTTTAGAAAAAAAAAAGACAAAAAAAAAAAACCAAAAAATAAATAAATAAAATAAAAAAATATACTTAAGGCTTAAAACACCGTAAACACTTGGTTAAATGAGTGTTAAATGAAAAGTTACACAAAACATGTACATTGCTTCATTTCAAGCAATTGGAAATCTTATGTTGTGAAGCAGAATTTGCATGCGGAAAACACCGCTTTTCCAAACCTATGACAAGCTGAGAGTGAAGAAAATAAGATAAAAGTAACCCTCTAACAAGCCCTGCCAGAGCTGTGGGAAGATGGAGGCCTCTTCTAGCTCTCTGCAAATGTGTGTTCTTAAGATTTGGTATGTGTGAATCCGTCTCCCTGCTATTTTCCCAATTTTAGTTTCCTCTCCTTTTGAAATATATTTTTTCCTCCCATAGGGAAAACACAGGCATTTTTACCCCTATGGTACAAAGCAATTTAGGACAATAGTAAATTAGGTGTCAAAAATCTATTCCAACTATTTGAAAGAAGCCTCCAAGAAGTGGACAATTTCAGAGCAATATAGTCTTTTTTCAAATTAAAGTAACATCTCAACATGAAGATTTTTTTGTAAAGCAAATGTAGTGCTCATAATAAGGTGAGTTTGGCAGGTACAGGGGAAGCACAAAGTTAACCAACCAGGAAAACTTAAACATAACACCCTGCAGATACTATTCAAGGAGGAGTTCTCATCGTGGTGCAGTGGTTAAAGAATCCGACTAGGAACCATAAGGTTGCAGGTTCGATCCCTGGTCTTGCTCGGTGGGTTAAGGATCCGGCGTTGCCGTGAGCTGTGGGGTAGGTCACACATGTGACTCTCGTGTAGGCTGGTGGCTCCGATTTGACCCAAGAAATGGCAAAAAAAAAAAAAAAGGACAGATACTATTTAAGTATAAATCTGTTCTAAGTTCTCACAGAGATTTCCTGAGTTTTGTTCTGTTGTCTTTTTGTGCTGAATATTATTGCTGGTATCCATTTTTAGATACTTGGGATAAAAATGAAACACCTGGCTGGTATTATTTAGTATCTCTATGGCTATATTTTTATATAAATGTAGTTCCTTCCCCAACTCCAGGCTCTAGAACCAACTTCTAATAGTATCTTTTCTTGTTTTAAAGGTTAGCTAGTACTGAGTTCCGACTCCTGAATTAATTGATGTTAACAGGACTTAGGATGTAAAAAAAAAAAGCAGACTCGTATGTTTTGTCGAATGCAACTTCTAAGAATGCATAATTAACAGTGTCTCCATTAATATACAGTATGTTCAACAGTGAGACACCACCATCATAAATAAAGGTAGACATGGATAAATTTATAATTAAAAATGCATTAGAAATTACAAGCATAATTTATTTACTAATGTGCACTGGAATAAATTTTATGTGTACTATTTTAAAGCAGGGCATTAATAAATAATAGTGAACATAAAATGTTTTTGCAGCTAAAATATTTCAATAAATATTAGTAAGTTAAATGTGCTGCAGAGTTATAATTGCTATGAAGTAAAGTTTATAGAATACAATCACAATAGAGAGAACTATTTCTCGGGTGTATTTAAAATATCAGAAATAACTGTCTCTTTGAAAGCCAACAAGGAGAGTATATTCAGAGTAGTTCCTGTGCACATGTTTTCAGAAAAAGCTTAGGACATCCAGGAGTTCCCGCTGCAGCACAACAAGATCAGCGGCATCTCTGCAACACCAGGACACAGGTTCGATCCCTGGCCCAGCACAGTGTGTTAAAAGATCCGGTGTTGCTCGGACCTGATCCCTGCCCTGGGAACTTCATATGCCACAGGGTAGGGGGGTGGGGAGGGAGCTTAGGACATCCAAATAGCAAATAATTAATTGATCACAGCTTAAGACATCCAAAATCATTCTGGTCATGTACTTTTACGGATTAGTGCCTTCAAATCTTACCCGCTTGTTTGTTTGTTTTACATTAATCTGGAGCAAAGTCTCCTGCCTGAGAACCCCATAGGTCTTTTTTTAAACCCTTCACTTAAAAACTGACCTTACCGTGCACTGTGGTTTTGCTCAGTAAAGGGCAAACCATTCCTAGGTGCCAGGCAACTGTTCTAAGAGCTCTCATATTGTACTGACTCCACACCCTTAACCACTGCACTCTACTGGCTTTTATTTTAGTCTTACATTTATTTCACTTTCTGAGTGTTCAGAGCGGGTGTTTTCAGTGAGATTGTAAGCCCCACAATACCCAGCAGTATTTTTTTAGTTTGATGCCTCTGCAAAGAGAGCTGACATTTATGTGTAGAGTGTTTCTCGTAGTGGAGGGGTTGTTTGTTTTGTTTTGTTTTTCCTAGTAGGACCATGGTACATGCATGGCAAGGAATGGCATCCATAACTGGTTGAGTCTTATTCTGTGCCTGGCACAGATATACCTAATGGCTTTAAACACCTAATCTAATTTAATCCTCACAACAATCTAATAAATAGATATTCTTATCCCCATTTAACAAATGAGGAAACTGAGACTCAAAGAGCTGAAGTCACTGGCTCAAGATCATGCAACTAGGGAGTTCCCGTTGTGGCTCAGTGGTTAAGGAATCTGACTAGGAACCATGAGGTTTCGGGTTCGATTCCTGGCCTTGCTCAGTGGGTTAGGGATCCAGCATGGCTGTGAGCTGTGGTGTAGGTTGCAGACTCGGCTCCGATCCCGAGTTGCTGTGCCTCTGGCGTAGGCCAGTAGCTACAGCTCCTATTAGACCCCTAGCCTGGGAACCTCCATATGACAAAACCCCTCAAAAGACAAAAGACAGAAAAAAATAAAAATCATGCAACTAGAAACCGGCTGACTTGGAAGCCCCAAGCTCTACATTTTCCCCAGTGATAATCAGTGGCCCCTGTTCCTAAAATAATCATATCCATTTTCTAAAACATGTTGCTATCTAGCATCTCACAATCCATTCAGCTGGGTTTTTTTTCCCCTCACTGATATCTAATCTAAGTCTCTCCTGCTCCCACTTAATATAATTCCCTCATGTCCTGTCCTTAGCCGACAAGAACTGATATTTAAAACACATGAGCAACATCCCTTTAGATATTTGAAGATGGCTGTTAAATTCTCCTTAACCTTTTTTCCTCCATGATACAGTATTAGTAACCCGAATTCCTTTAGCCTTTTCTCACAGGGATTCTTTCTAAAGCATCCCTCACTCTGAGCCACACTCTTAGAGTGTGATTTCAGATTTTCCGTATCTCAATTCATTATCATCACCTTCAAAGAGCATTTTTTTTTTCTTTTTCAACCACACCTGCAGCGTGTGGAAGTTCCTGGGCTAGGGGTCAAATTGGAGCTGTAGCTAAAGCCTATGTCACAGCCCCAGCAACACCAGACCCAAGCTGCATCTGCAACCTACACCGCAGCTTGTAGCAACTGTGGATCCTCAACCCACTGAGCAAGGCCAGAAATTGAACCTGTGTCCTCACATACTATGTTGCGTTTGTAACTCACTGATCCACAATGGGAACTCCAAAGAGCATTTATTAAGCACCTATATATGCATGTGACCTCTTCTGGTATTTATACAAGCCAGAAAAGCAAAAGAAGATAACTGGATGCAACCACTCTAAGATGTCTGGGTCTCCAAATAGTGTTCTTTTATTTTTATTATTTTTTGGCTGCACCTGAGGCATGTGGAAATTCCCGGGGCCAGGGATTGAACCCGTGCCACAGTTGCAACCCGAGCCACAGCAGTGGCAATGCTGTAGGAACAAGAGTAGGTGTTCATTTTACATCTGTATCACACTTAGACAAATTATCTCTGTGTTATGGCCAAAACAACTGTAATATTTGCTCAGTAAGTATATCTTTCTTTTTTGGGGTTGCACTCATGGCATATGGAAGTTCCCAGGCTAGGGGTCAAATCAGAGCCACAGCTACAGCAACTTGGGATCGGAACTGCCTCTGTGACCTACACCAGAGCTGTCAGCAACACCAGATCCTTAACCCACTGAGCAAAGCCAGGGATCAAACCCAAATCCTCAGGATACCAGTCAGGTTCGTTACTGCTAAGCCATGATGGGAACGCCCCATTCTGTAAATTTTAAAATGTTCTTTCTATGTAGGCTGAAAAGATGAAACATCTGACTCTCATAAATACTTAGATTTTAATATTCTTTTCCCAATAAATAATACCTTTTTTTGGAAATACTCATTTGTCCTTCACACTCAACAGAGATTTTGAATGAAATAATTTTCATTTTGAATAAAAAAAGGATGTCTATAGACATCTTTATTTTTTTTCTGGAAAAATAATTTTTTTTTGGTCTTTTTGTCTTTTCTAGGGCCACTTCCGCGGCATATGGAGGTTCCCAGGCTAGGGGTCTAATTGGAGCTGTAGCCATCAGCCTACACCAGAGCCACAGCAACGCGGG
The DNA here is from genome assembly GCF_054392235.1 of Sus scrofa. Classification (NCBI taxonomy): domain Eukaryota; kingdom Metazoa; phylum Chordata; class Mammalia; order Artiodactyla; family Suidae; genus Sus; species Sus scrofa. The sequence goes on from NC_139383.1 coordinate 279,795,872, forward strand.
ATCTGAGCCACGTCTGTGACCTACACCACAGCTCACGGTAACACTGGATCCTTAACCCACTGTGCAAATCTAGGGATCAAACCGGCAACCTCATGGTTCCTAGTCGGATTCGTTAACCACTGTGCCGAGACGGGAACTCCTGCAGAAATAAATTTGTTCCCCATAAGAGCACACCTCATACCAATAACTTGGTTTCTTATACCAGTCTCCAATAAAGGGAACCAGGGCTCTTTCAAGAAATAGATAATTCTATATAAAATGGGATAAAGACAGTCTTTTCAGCAAGTATCGCTGGGAAAACTGGACAGCTGCATGTAAATCAGTGAAACTGGAACACACCCTCACACTCTGCACAAAAATAAACTCAAAATGGCTTAAAGACTTAAATGTAAGATAAGACACCATCAAACTCCTAAAAGAGAACATAGGCAAAACATTCTCTGATACCAACCTTACAAATGTTTTCTCAGGTCAGTCTCCCAAAGCAACAGAAGTAAAAGCAAAAATAAACCAATGGGACCTAATCAAACTGACAAGCTTTTGTACAGCAAGGAAACCACCAAAAAAAAAAAAAAAAAAAAGACAACTTACAGAATGGGAGAAAATAGTTTCAAATGATGCAACTGACAGGGGCTTAATCTCTAAAATATACAAACAACTTCTACAACAGCAAAAAAAGCCAACAACCCAATTGAAAAATGGGCAAAAGACCTGCCATAGACATGTCTCCAAAGAAGATATACAGATAGCCAACAAGCACATGAAAAAATGCTCAACATCCCTGATTATTAGAAAAATGCAAATCAAAACTACGAGATACCACTCCACACCAGTCAGAATGGCCATCATTAATAAGTCCACAAATAACAAATGCTGGAGAGGGTTTGGAGAAAAGAGAACACTCCCGCACTGTTGGTGGGAATGTAAATTGGTACAACCACTATGGAAAACAGTATGGAGGTACCTTAGAAAACTATACATAGAACTACCATATGACCCAGCAATCCCACTCTTGGGCATATATCTGGACAAATCTTTCCTTGAAAAAGACATATGCACCCACATGTTCATTGCAGCACTATTCACAATAACCAAGACATGGAAACAACCTAACAACCTAAATGCCCATCGACAGATGATTGGATTAGGAAGAGGTGCTATATATGCACAATGGAATAGTATTCAGCCATAAAAAAGAACAAAAATGCCATTTGCAGCAACATGGATGGAACTAGAGACTCTCATCCTGAGTGAAGTAAGTCAGAAAGAGAAAGACAAATACCATACAATATTACTTCTATCTGGAATCTAATATATGGCACAAATGAACCTTTCCACAGAAAAGAAACTCATGGACTTGGAGAACAGACTTGTGGTTGCAAAGGTGGAGTGGGAAGGAGTGGGATGGGCAGGGAATTTGAGGTTAATAGATGCAAAGTATTGCCTTTGGAGTGGATAAGCAATGGGATCCTGCTGTATAGCACTGGGAACTAGGTCTGGTCACTTGTGATGGAGCATGATAATGTGAGACAAAAGAATGTATACTTGTATGTGTGACTGGGTCACCTGGCTGTTAAGTAGCAAATTGACAGCACACTGTAAACCAGCTATAGTGGAAAAAAATAAAAATCATTAAAATAAAAAAAGAGACAAATGTGTAGAAATATGATAGCAAAAAAAAAAAAAAAGAAATAACTGATTTTGGAAGTAGAGAAGAAAATATTCAAGATGAACCTGAAATATTTCGTAGTGCTAGAATAAGAAAATGGTTGGCACAAAAACCCTACACATGGATAGAGGTACGTCAAAGGGAGACAGGAGCCAGTGGCCAAAGCTGAAAACTTTCAGCAACAAAATAAATAAATAATTTTTTGGTATTTTTGTCTTTTTTAGGGCCACACCTACAGCATATGGAGGTTCCCAGGCTAGGGGTCAAATCAGAGCTGTAGCCACTAGCCTATACCACAGCCATAGCAACGCCAGATCCGAGCCGTGTCTGAGACCTACACCACAGCTCATGGCAACACTGGATCCTTAACACACAGACTGAGGCCAGGGATCGAACCTGTGTCCTCATGGATGCTAGTTGGTTTTGTTAACTGCTAAGCCATGACGGGAACTACAAAATAAATAATTTTGAATCATAACTCAAAATATAAAATAAATATCCACTCCCTCCACCAGGATAATATCAATGGCAGTAAGTCATGGGGCTAGTATGTACTTTTGCTATGATGTGATGAAAATGGCAATTTCCCTCTGTGCTCCTCCTCTCCAAAACCATTAATCATGAAGAAAACATCACATAGTTGTAGGGAAAAAACTTGACCAGTAATCCTTAAACCATTAAGGTCATCAAGAGCCAGAGAGGAGTTCCCATTGTGGTGCAGTGGTTAACGAATCCGACTAGGAACCACGAGGTTGCGGGTTCGGCCCCTGCCCTTGCTCAGTGGGTTAAGGATCCGGCATTGCCATGAGCTGTGGTGTAGGCTGCAGATGCAGCTCGGATCCTGTGTTGTTGTGGCCCCGGTGTAAGCCAGCGGCTACAGCTCCTACTGGACCCCTAGCCTGGGAACCTCCATATGCCATGGGATGGCCCTAGAAAAGGCAAAAAGACAAAAAAAAAAAAAAAAGAGCCAGAGATTCTGAGAAACTGCCCCAGTCAAGAGGAGCCTAAGGAGACCACAACTATCAAATCCCGGGTGAGATCCTGGAACAGAAAAAAAAGGGTTAAGTAATAGAAATCTGAATAAACTATGGACTTTTGTTAATAATAAGCTAAATCATTTACTAATAAACTAAGCTCAATTAGCTCAACTTCAATTCATTCACTGATTATAACAAAAGTAGTATAGTAATGCAAGATACTAATCATTGGGGATACTGGGTGCAGGACCTATGGGAACTCTGCAGTATGTTCTCAGTTTTTAAAAAAAATCTAAAGCTGTTCTAAAAAATAAATTCTAGGGCATTCCCTGGTGGCCTAGCAGTTAAGGATCCAATTTTGTCACTGCTGTGGCTTGGGTGACTTTTTGTGGTCTCTGGCATGGGAACTTCTGCATGCACGGGACAGCCAAAAATATAAATAAATAAATTAGTTCTATTAATACATTTTTTAATTGCTCATTTTTTTGTTTGTTTTTGTTTTTGTATTTTTAGGGCCACACCCAAGGCATATGGGAGTTCCCAGGCTAGGGGTCCAATCAGAGCTGTAGCCGCTGGCCACAGCCACAGCAACGCAGGATCCAGTCCGCATCTACGACCTACAACACAGGTCATGGCAACACCAGATCCTTAACCCACTGAGCGAGGCCAGGGGTGGAACCTGCAACCTCATGGTTCCTAGTCGGATTCATTTCCTCTGCACCATGACAGGAACTCCCAGAAAAAAACTTTTATTTATTTATTTATTTATTTTGGCCATGCCTGTGCCGTATGGAAGTATCTGGGCCAGGGACTAACCCAGGCCACAGCAGCAACCAAAGCTGCTACAGTGACAGCACTGGATCCTTAATCCCCAAAGGCACTCCAAAACAAACTTTTAAAATGAAAATCTTCTCCCCTCGCTAGTCACAGAAAGTTCCTGACCTCCCAATACAGATCCCTGACTTTGGCCACAACTATAGCCTGGTCCCTTCTCTAGCTTGGATCTAACCTGGTCATGGCCTCTGTCCTTCTCCCTTAACTTTTGCCCTAAAGAATCCAGGATGTTTTGGAGTTTCCATTGTAGCTCAGTGGATTAAGAATCTGACAAGTATCCATGAAGATGGGGGTTCGATCCCTGCTCTTGCTCAGTGGATTAAAGGATCCAGTGTTGCCTCGAGCTACGGTGCAGGTCGCAGGTGAGGCTTGAATCTGGCGTTGCTGTGGCTGGATCGAAGGGCAGCAGCTGCAGCTCTGATTCAACCCCTAGCTCGAGAACCTCCATGTGCCTCAGGTGCAGCCTAAAAAAAAAAGAATCCCAGATGTTTCATGTGATTGATGTGGAGGCACAAATAGAAAAGCTTCACCTAGAACCCAGTGAAAGTTTTACAAATGATTAGCTATCTACAGTTTTTTATATTTGCCTCTCCTGATTTCCTGGCTAAGGAGTTGTCAAGAGTTTCTGACCCAGGAATGGTAATAATGTTGGCCAATGCTTATTATTATTATTATTTGTTTCATTTTCTAGGGCCACTCCTGCAGCATATGGAGGTTCCCAGGCTAGGGGTCTAATCGGAGCTGTAGCTGCCAGCCTACGCCAGAACCACAGCAACGAGGGATCCGAGCCAAGTCTGCGACCTACACCCCAGCTTGTGGCAACGCCAGATCCTTAACCCACTGAGCGAGGGATCGAACCTGCAACCTCATGGTTCCTAGTCGGATTCGTTAACCACTGAGCCACGACAGGAGCTCCAACGCTTATTGATTCAACAACTACATTTATTGAGCACCTAGTTAGGCAGGGCATCTAGGTTCAAGGGATAGAATCCGTGAACAAAACAAAAACCCTCCCCTTGTGGAACTTACGTTCTAATGGAGGAAGAATGACAATATTGAAAATAGAGTAATACCTAAAACAAGTATGTAGTATTGAGGCAGGAGATAGAAGGCCCCAGGCTGAGCAGCAGTAGCTGGTCTCCTTCAGATGGTCACAAGTGAGGTGACTGGCCAGAGACAAGCGGGAAAATGCCCCCGTATAAGTAACCTAAGCTGCCCTTATTGTGTTCATGTCACTCCAAGGTCACCCGTGTGCTGTTCTACACGCTTCTATCAAAGGCTGGCTCTATTTCACAATCTTGGTCTCTTGGCTGAATTCTGTCTTCAAAGAAGACACGGACCAAGGTCCTTCTTCTAGCTGTTCTACTGCCAGAATCAGTGTGAGCTATGGAGAAAAATAAACAGGAAGCGCTGGAGTGAGTTACAATTTAAAGTAGGTCAGCTGGTCCGAGGTGGCTCACGGATTGGTAATGTTTGAGCAGATATGTAGCTGTCTGGAGAGTGGTAAGTCCTTAATGATGTGCTTTGCTTTAAAAAAATAATTTTTTTTTTAATTTGTAATTTTTTATGCTTTTCAAGGCCACACCCAGAGCATATGGAAGTTCGCAAGCTAGGGGTCGAATTGGAGCCACATCTGTGACCTACACCACAGCTCATGGCTCATGGCAATGCTGGGTCCTTAACCCATTGAGCGAGGCCAGGGATTGAACCTGCATCCTCATGGATACTAGTTGGATTCATTTCCACTGCGCCACAGTGGGATCTCCCTGAAGTACTTTTTTTTTTTTTTTTTTTTTTTTTTTTGGTCTTTTTGCCATTTCTTGGGCCACTCCCGCGGCATATGGAGATTCCCAGGATAGGGGTCTAATCCGCGCTGTAGCTGCGGGCCTACACCAGAGCCACAGCAACGCGGGATCCGAGCCGCGTCTTCAACCTACACCACAGCTCACGGCAATGCCGGATCCTTAACCCACTGAGCAAGGGCAGGGATCGAACCCGCAACCTCATGGTTCCTAGTCGGGTTCATTAACCACTGCGCCACGACGGGAATTCCTGAAGTACTTTTTAAATATAATGCTTTTTAATTTTTCTAATTGCCCTATGTAGTAAGTAGTCTAATGATTCCCATTTTACAGATGAGCAAGCTGAGGTTTGGAGTAGAGTAGTAATCTGCCCTAAATCACAGCTAGTAAGGGCACGGCAGGCTTTGAACCCTCTGAGGCTGGGCACCACCTATTTGCTCCTTCGCCTCTGCTTTTTTTACTTTTGCCTTCCAAAGAGCCCTTTTGAATGTCAGCCTCTTTTAGACCTACTTTTCTAGCTTCCCTCTGCCCTCACACGTAAAAACCCAGCCCCAGCCAGAGCCCCACTACACTCCAGGGGTTTGCCCCAGCCTGACCTGCTCCTCTTTCCTGATGGGTATGGGAAGGGGGGGGGGGAGAGGAAGAAATCAGTCACAGCTCAGCTGTGACAACTTAAAGACAATTCAGTTTAATGCTCTGCCCACACTGGGACAAAGCAAGTTGCTTCTCTCAACTGGCTAGGTCATGACAAACTAAAAAAGTACAGACACATCAGGTGTTAATTTTTCCATGTTATCAATTCTGGGTAAAACATTGCTCGTGCTGGCCCTTGCAAATGACCTTTCCGAAGCCAGAAGGCGGCATGGAAGAAGCGTGCTGCTTAGAGGACAAAAGGAAACAATGCCTGTGGAGGATACTCCGGAAGGGAGAAGGGGAATAAAGAATCAGAAGTTCCTTATCACCGAGAAAATAGTGTAGTTTGGATTTGCTGCATCCAACATTACTGTTCAAAACAGAATAGGAATTTGAAATTTGGCTGAGAATTTCTCCCTTACGTTTCTGGAATACTTAAATCATCTTTTGCACGTACCTTCTCCTTGAATGCTAACTCTGCCCCTAAGGAGCAGCTGCTATAACTGTATCCACTTTAGAGATGAGAGACTTAGGCTTAGAGGAGTGAATTGTTCAAGATCACCTGCAGAGTGGATATTTAAACTCAGGTGTGCTGAAAACGTCACCTCTGAACTACAATACATATATCTTCACAAGACTTTTTGAAGCTCAGGTGGGAGAGCAGTTGGAACAGAAATTGTGCTCATCACTGCCTATCAAACATCCCCTGGAAACACTGAGTTTCTTGCTTAGACATAGGCATCTTCCCCCTACTCTTTTTGGGGCCTTAAAAGAATATCCAGGAGCTCCTGCTGTGATGCAGCAGGTAAAGGATCCAATGTTGCCACAGCTGTGGCGTAGGTTCCAGCAGTGAACCAGGAACTCCCATATGCTGTGGGTGCAGCTGAAAAAAGGAAAAAAAAAAAAAAAAAAGAAGAAGAAGAAGAATATCCAGAGAGTAATATGGTTTTCTAACTGGAAGAAGCTGATGATAAACCACAAAATATTTAAGCGTTATCTATCGACAAGCTTTCCTACGCTATATTTTATTTTGTTTCCATTTTTCTCACTTAATGCACTTTATTATTTTATTTCTAATTAAAATTTTATTCTCAAAGTAATTGTGCACAGCGATTAAAGATAAAATAGTACCAAAAGGCTTGTAACAAAAAAAGCTCTTATATTGTGATTCTGGGCCTCGGGATATCATTTGGCTACTAGGCTGTGAGATTTTTGTTAAAGGCTCAGTTGAATCCCTTTCTATTTGTTTTGGTTTGTTGTGGTTTTTCTTTTAAATGAAAATTGTGATAATTTATTCTACAACATTTACAATAAACTCATTACTGTGAAACATGAAAATGCACTCTTTCAAGCCAGCCTATCTCTTTTTTGCAATTAAGATTTTTTTTTTTTAAACCAAAGTCCACCACCTAAGGTTTGTTTAATAAGCCAAGTAGTTCTAGCCACAATTCTGGTGTCTGCTACATCACGGCAGATCTGTCCTCAATAAATGAGGGAAAATCGCAACCATTTTGCACTGACGTGAAGATCCCCGTGGTGCCGATTGCTCGGCAGCATCTGCTTCTCTCCCTCATGGATACAAAGCGGGCAGAGTCAACTTTATAAATCCTATTGCAAAAATGGGCATCTTTCCCCAAAGTGTGCATAAGAATGCACTCTTTCTTAGAACATCAGAGATGAGTGATGAAGTACCCAATGCAGCACGTGTTTCTTGCCATTTGAAAAGGGTCTAGGAGCCCAATTCCTTTTTAGCTGGATCCTAAGACCAGGGCCAAATACCTAACTCTGGAAATGCTCGCACATCCCATGGTGCGAGTGGACATGAAAGACCTTGCTTCCTGCTGAACAAGAAACCCCTAAAGCCTTTCATTGCATGATTGAAGGTGCTAGGGCTCTTCGGTCACTGGATAATATGCGGTGTTTTGCATCCTGAGAGCTGAACAGGGTGCACGTGTGCTCGGCGCAGCGCAAAATCGCCCTGGCTACCCCGGAGAATCTGCCTAATCTGGACGCGTTTGATCCGACACACCGGCACCATTTTCAGTGATTGGGCTATTGTTCTAACTAAAATGCTAAAAGGTCTTTAAGGTGGATTTTTGTTCCTCTGCTTTTATGGCCTGAATATTCATTTTCCGTTTTCATTATCTAAGTATACAAGACGTGGTATAGGATCTGGATCTTTTTGAAATTAATTGCCTTGTAAATCAAACATATTTCTGTAGAATGCACTTACTCATCATTAGCATGCGAGAGTTTCCAGTAAAATATCTTTAGTATTATTTTTATTATTAACATATTTACACTGTCAGTTCAGCCCTGCACCCTTTGTGAATCTGTTTTTAAAATAAATATGACCTGATACCAGAGTGATTGGTGCAATAAAAATGCATGATGTGAAATTAATCAAATGTGGTTGGGTTCAATTTATAAGGGACACATTAAGAAAAATTATTTCTTGTTCGGGTATGCCACTCTAGTGAATCAAACAGAGCTGCGTATATTTCAGCAAGATACATGTAAAATCCATTCATTCAACAAACATTTATTATGCATTTACTGTGTGCATCACAGGGGATAAAAATCAAGCTGAGCAAACAAGAAATTCACACATGAAACAAGTGAAGACCATAAGCAACTGCATAATTGTGGAATATATGTTCAAAATCCAAGGATTCCAGAAACAAAAGCTTAAGTAGCAGTAGGTAGTACCCTGGTTAAGGGTGTGGGCCTCTGGATTTATTTCAGTTTTTTTCAGGAAGTGGCCATTAATTTTCGTGTGAAAAAATGAGAGCAGAGAGGCATAATTCATTCTGAAGATAGGTTTTATATTCTGTATATGTGAAGGAAATAAATTTCTAATGCAATAAAGTAAAGAGAATGGGAAAAAGAAAAAACCTGGCTTGGTCTTTAGAGTCAGACAGACATGGGTTCAAATCTCAGCTCTGCTACTCGCTAGTGGGTGACCTTGGGTAAGTTCGTTCATTTTGTGGAGCTTCAGGTTTTCTTATCTATAATACAGAGATGATAAGATCTTTCTCATAGGATTGTTGTGAGAATTAAATGAGGTGATGTCTTCCAGAAGCATTCATGTAATGTGTTATCATAAATGAGGATGGGAGTTCCCATCGTGGTGCAGTGGTTAACAAACCCAACTAGAAACCATGAGGTTGTGGGTTCGATCCCTGGCCTCACTCAGTGGGTTAAGGATCTGGCAGTGCCATGACCTGTGGTGTAGGTCGCAGATTCAGCTCAGATCCCATGTTGCTGTGCCTCTGGCGTAGCCCAGCGGCTACAGCTCCAATTAGACCTCTAGCCTGGGAACCTCCACATGCGGAGGGTACGGCCCTAGAAAAACAAAAAGACAATAAAATAAAATTAAAATAAAATAAAATAAAATAAAGAGGATGGGTACATACCATCAAGCTGCATCATGAGCTGCTATTGCTGAAGTTGTTGGCAAAGACGAGCTGTTGGAGATGGCATTCCAGGTGGAAGAGACCGTACAGACAAAGGCACGTACATAAGGCTGGAAACCAAGTATTCCACTCACTTCTAGGGACGGGGTTCTGCTCTCGTCCTACCAGGGGCCAGTTGGGTAGAGACAAGCCAAGTCCTTGCCAGAGAAGCAGGTGAGAGGGCTCAAGAATGCTCTCTCTAATTTCTAGACAGATTAGCAGGAAGCATCTATGGCAAACATTTGCAGTCACCAAGCCTTAGTGGGAGGGAACTCAGGACCCAACAGTGTGAACATCTTAAAGGCTGGGATGTCCCCTGCCTTATTTGGCACTAAACTTTACAGCCGAAGCCAGGACATTGCCCAAGGGAAGCAATCAATAACCACTTGAGGAATCAACCCCTGTGAAACCTTTGTGTCCTATAAAATGTGAACAATCATTTGCCTACTAGCTATGTATCCAAAATCCCTGAGCCTCCATTTCCTCAACGGTAAAACAGGCTGAGTGCCTATCGATCTCGTATGAACATTACATGCATTGCTACTTGCAGAGTGCTAAGGACAGTGCCTGGCACCTGGTCAGCTCTATGTGGGTGTGTTTTTTGGTTTGTTTTGTTTTGTTTTTTGGCCATATCTCAGTGGAAGTTGTTCGGCCAGGGATCGATCTCGCACCACAGCAATGAACCAAGCCGCTGTGGTGACAACACTAGATCCTTAACCCCCTGTGCCACAAGAGAATTCCTGAGTGTTTTTTAAAATACAAAATAAATATCTATGTTCAAGGGTACTGTGGGGATTAAACAAGAAAATGCTTGAGGCAACAAGGACTTCCTAGCCTAGGTCATGAAACCCCACCTCAAGCCCGCTCAGAAGTACCCCAGGCTCAGAGCCAACAGGACCTGATGAACCTAGAATCTGTCTTCTCCTTGAGCTCATGCAGTGGGCCTGGGGGAGCCCTAGACCTGCCTGTACTCCTGCTGTCATATCTCTTCCCCAAATCCACTGATACCAGATTATACCTTTAGCCAAGGCTCTGACCTGGCTCCCACAGTGTCAGTCTTGGACTATTCTAGGGCCCTGCATGACTGTAACCCACCCTTGAACTCATGGCCAATAGCTGAAGTTTTACTTCCACTGGGATGTGGTACCTCCCCATCCCTTCCCTCCTCCCTTCCCCTTCCTTCTTGGAATGATAACGCTGCCTCCTTTTGTGGATCACTGCTTCCCAGAAGTCTAATGGCCCCACCCACCAGAGAGGACCACTTGGCCATCATCACAAGATGGGTTGGGCCAAAGCTCACCATGCCCATAGGACATTATTGTTCAGAGGACTGCCATCAGTCAGCCCACTGAACCCAAACTCTGCCAACTCATTCATTCATTCATAAATTCATTCACATATTCATTTAACTAATGGTCATTTACTTCCTCCTCTATGTCTAGCACATAGGGCTTGAGACACCGAATCATTCACATAATGTTCCTGCACTCAGAGCCTCCTCGGGTACCTGCGTGCAAAAATAGAGATAGATACAAGGTAGGAGAGACAAGGGAGAGATTTACTACTTTGATTTGGAGAGTTAGGGAAGCATTCCCCAAAAAGTGACATCTGAGATGGATTTTTTTTTTTCTTCTTCTTTTTTTCACTGCACCCAAGGCATATGGAAGTTCCCAAGCCAGGGATCAAATCCAAGCTGCAGCTGAGACCTGCACCACAGCTGGGACAATGCTGGGATCCTAACCCACTGTACCCGGATCAAATCCACACTTTCCCAGCAACCAGAGCTGCTGCAGTCCTGTCCTAATCCACTGTGTCACAGAGGGAGCTCCCTGAGATGGATTTTGAAAGAGAAATAGGATAAGATCAGAATCATTTTGGACCAAGGGGTGAAAAGACACAGAGGGGATTAAAGAGTGTGGAGCTGGGCTATACAATGAGGTGGGAGAGGAGGCTGGAGTGGTGGGTGGAATTGAACACAGGGCCCAGGAGCTTAAATTTTATTTTATTTTTTTGGTAAAGGGCTGTGAGGGACCCAGCGATGTGCTGCCTGGATCCCCCGTCACTGAAGGGCTTGTTGCCATGGTTGCTGGGAATGCCATCCAGAGGCAGTCTTCAGCTGTCAGGCCTATTTAGGGATTCCCTCAGCTGCAGAGAGCTACCTCGCCCAAGGTCATGCCCTTCCCTGGCAGGGCAGCTGACATCCTATGACTGATGGATGCAAGAGTATAAAGGCCCAGACTTCTTGGCCCAATTCTGGACAACGCCGAAGGCCCATTCTAGTTCCAAAAATTCCAGTGGGGTCGACGGAGCCTGACCGAGACTGACTGGGGGTCTACACTGAAGTTCAACCTGCCCCTCTCTGGTCCCTCCTGCTTTGTCTCCTTCTCTTCCATTAGAATTGCTATGATGGGTAGCCTCATGTGGGCATGGATCCCACCCGCCTCTCTTTATTCATCGGGGGTCTACCTCTCCATTTCTCCTACTAAAAGTCCTACTTGTGGGGCATTTAAACTTTTTTTTTTTTTGCCTTTTCTAGGGCCACTCCTGCAGCATATGGAGGTTCCTAGGCTAGGGGTCTGATCTGAGCTGTAGCCGCCGGCCTATGCCAGACCCACAGCAACGCAGGATGGGAGCCGCGTCTGTGACCTACACCATAGCTCATGGCAACGCCAGATCCTTAACCCGCTGAGCGAGGCCAGGGATCGAACCTGCAACCTCATGGTTCCTAGTCAGATTCATTAACCACTGCGCCATGATGGGAACTCGCATTTAAACATTCTTAAATCTCTTTCAGTTCCCTTACCAGTCCTCAGCCCCACACTGCCTTCCAGTTCCTGCCCTCTCTCTCTCCTCTGCTTGACCGGTGAATTTCTCCAAAGAGCCATCTCTTTCCAGTCTTCAGTCCTCCCTACCATCCAGTCCTTTGTTGACTCCATCCAACTTCTGCCACGCCCCAACTTCACCAAAACGTTTTCACCTGGGTGCCACTGCTCACCACGTCATTAAATCCAGTGGACGCCTTTTAGACTGCAACTCAGTGGAACTCCTGACCTCTCTCTTCTCCTTCAAACACTCTTGGTGTCTGTGCTGCTGGGCTTTCCTAGTCTTTCTTCCGCCTCATAGTCTCCTCTTTGGCTTTTTTTGTCTCCATTTGTCCCTAAATTGTTGGCGCTTGGTCATAGACCCTCATTTTTCTCACGTTGTCTCTGTGTGATCTCATTCACTGTCATGACCGCTAATACCATCGAGATGTTAACAATTCCTAAATCTCCCTTTCTAGGGCAGACATCTCTCCCGAGCTTTATAGTCACAGCTGACCCACTGGACCTGGCCCCTTGGTCATTCCACAGGCATCGCATGTGCACAGCTGAATTTGTCACCCTTTCCTCAAACCTTCAGCTCCCTTAGAAGTAGCTCTGCTTCTCTCTCTCTCTCTCTCTTTTTTTTTTTTTTTTTTTTTTTTTGGCTGTGCCTGCAGCATTTGGAAGTTCCCAGGCCAGGGGTTGAAGCTGTGCCACAGCAGCAAGCCACATCACAGCATAGCAACACCAGATCCTTAAGCTGCTGAGCCACCAGGGAACTCCTCCCCAGCTCCTCTTACTCAGATTCCCCAAGACCTCCATGATTACATCCCATAAGCTTCCTCCTCAAGCTTAACCTATTTCTCTAACCCCTGCCTGACTCCAGTGAACACATGGTTCAAAATTAAGTCCTCTGCTGGGAGCCAGGCTGTGGAGACCTAGGGGTTTTTTTTTAACTTTTTTTTTCTCATTTTCTTTCTTTCTAAAAAAATTAGAGTTGGATTACAATGTTCTGTCAATTTCTGCTGTACAGCAAAGTGACCCAGTTATACAATATAGACATTCTTTTTCTCACATTATCTTCCATCATGTTCCATCACAATTGATTAGATATAGTTTCCTGTGCTATACAGCAGGATTTCATTGCTTATCCACTTCAAATGCAAGCGTTTGCACCTACTAACCGCAAACTCCCAGTCCATCCCACTCTGACCCAGTTATGATTGCAGGGCTCTCCAGTGCCTCCCAGACATCACGAGAACCAGAAACTGGAAAGCCTTCAGAACCCTGGAAGCTGTCCAGCTCCTTGTCCATTCCCTTCCCAACTCCCACCCCTTTCCAGGTTACACTGTTTCTTCTTTCTGTGACTCCGCTGTTTACAAGTGACTTTTTTCTGCTTTTCCCTCTGCTGTTGACTAAACATGACTGACTTAGAGGTCTGGGGGGTTATGCAACCTCAATTCGAGTAGCCAGGAAACAAATCAGTGTCTTCCAGATGCAAGCGCAAGTCCTCAGAAGAGAGACTACTGGGTTTAGTGCTGGCCAAGGGGTCATTCCTAATCCTAATAGCTAAGGCTGGGAGAGTTGGGGCCTGGGGTAGGCAATGTGGTTATGGGGACTCATGGGAGTAGATGTGAGGTTTGAGAAGAAGTGGGGTCTTGTGCTGGGCAACTATCTATGTGACTTGATTTTACAGCCCGGAAAAATCACAGATGACCGAAATCCCCAGGGTGTATAAAATTTAATTTTAGGCAAATATCTAACCTCTTCGCCTATTTATCTTACGGTTTTGTAAAGCATCACTTACTTATTTCAGCTCCTCTCCTCCCACTTTATTGTGCTAATGAGTGGTAACATAATAGGAAGAAGATGATAAAGAAAATATCCTATGAGACTGTTCCTAAAAAATAAAATTTTAAATATACTCTTGAATGGTACTTTCCTCCATAACACAGTTAGTAATTATAACGATAAAATGAAAGGCCTTTTGAATCCATTCTAATCGTTTCGGCATTAAAATATGACCTAGAAATTCAAAATGTTAGATAATCAAAAGTATCATCTAGTCGCTTCTGACAGAAGGAAGTTTATAACCTGTGCATAAGTTCTTAGGAAATAATATCACCAGGAAATCTTTGATGGCCCCCTTATGGGTAAAAAAAATAATTTTAGAAAATTTATTTTCAGATCAGCATATTGTAGCATAATTCTTAAAGAAACTTTTACTTTAAATCAGTTTTATTGTGAGCCTAGAAAAGAAATGGGACTAGGAGATGAACAAAGTTTTGACAAGAAGCTGGTGAGAGAAAAAGAAATACTGTGGGACCACTTGTTTTTAAGAAATGAAACTCTGGATTTATGCATCAGCTTTAAAAAATCTCTCTAGGCACACTGTTCAGCAGCTTTTTGGATCTTGCCTGAAATTTTTAGCATATTTCAAGTAAAAGAGATTCCTTTGTTTCAAGATAGTGATTTTGTGATTCTCGATTCATTTATTTAACAAAATATTTTCTAAGCGTCAGTTATATGTCAGGTATTGTTCAGGTGCTGAATGTCAAAAGAACACTTTTCTTCAAAGAGCAGGGTATATAAGATACATTCCTAGAAGCTATATTAGAAGGTATGTATTTACCCTCATTAACTATTGGTGGGAATGGAAAATGGAAAATAGTTTTCTGTGGAAAACAGTAAGGCGGTTCCTTAAAAATTTTTTAAATAGAATTATCATACGACCTAGCAATTCTACTTCTGGGTATACCCCAAAGTACTGATACAAGAACTCAAACACTTGAACACCCATGTTCATAGCAACATTATTCACAATAGTTAAAATGTGAGAAATTCCCCTTGTAGCTCATTGGTAAAGAAGCTGGCTAGTGTCCATGAGGACATGGGTTTGATTGCTGGCGCCTCTCAGTGGGTTAAGGATCCGTGAGCTGTGGTGTAGTTTGCAGACAAAGCTTGGATCTGGTGTTGCTGTAGCTGTGGCATAGGCTGGCAGTTACAGCTCTAATTCGACCCCTAGCCTGGGATCGATGCAGTCCTAAAAATAAGTAAATAAACAAAAATTAAAAAATAAAATGTTGAAGCAACCCGTGTCCTTTGGCAGATGAATGAATGAACAAGATATGGTACATGCATATAGTGGAATATTATTCAGCCCTATAAAGGAGGGAAACTCTGCAGGAAATGCTACAGCATGGATGAACTTTGAAGACGTTATGCTGAGTGAAATTAGCCAGTCACGAAAGGTCAAAGTATTGTATGATTGCACTTCTATGAGGAACCTAGAGCCAATTCATAGAGACAAAATATAGAACGGTGGTTGCCAGGGGCTGAGGGGAATGAGTAATGGGGAGTTAGTGTTTGATGGGTACAGAGTTTCAGTTTTGTTATTTTATTTTATTTTTTTATCTTTTTGTCTTTTCTAGGGCCACTCCCTTGGCATACGGAGTTTCCCAGGCTAGGGGTCGAATCAGAGCTGTAGCCGCCGGCCTGTGCCAGAGCCACAGCAACTCAGGATCTGAGCCGAGCCTGCAACCTATACCACAGCTCACGGCAACGTCGGATCCTGAACCCGCTGAGGCAGGCCAGGGATTGAACCCTCAACCTCAAGGTTCCTAGTCGGATTCGTTCACCACTGAGCCACGATGGGAACTCCCCAGAGTTTCAGTTTTGAAGGATGAAAAACATCCTGGATGGATGCTGGTGATGGTTGCACACCAGTGTGAATCTGCTTGAAACCATTGACTGAACTAAAGACTTAAAAATGGTTAAAATGGTGTTATGTAAATTTAGGCAGAATTTTTTTAAAAGGTATATATTGATGAGAACCTAAGTGATACTGGGGACTCAGAAAGGAAGGATTTACTTACTTTGGGGGCTTAGAAAGATTTCCTAGAGTTTTTTTGTTTTGGGGAGGTTGTTGTTTTGTCTTTTTAGGGCTGCACCCTTGGCATAAGGAGGCTCCCAGGGTAGGGGGTCTAATCGGAGCGGTAGCCACCAGCCTACGCCACAGCCACAGCAACGCCAGATCCGAGCCACATCTGCAAACTACACCACAGCTCATGGTAATGCCAGATCCTTAACCCACTGAGCGAGGCCATGGTTGGAACCTGAAACCTCACGGTTCCTAGTCGGATTCGTTTCCATTGCACCATGACGGGAACTCCGACTTTCTAGAGTTAACATAGAGCGGGGAGCCAACATGCATGGTGGAAATGGTCAAAAGTCAGCAGTCTCAATTCCACTCTGTCACTTAGCAATGGCAGGACCTTAGGGTAGGAGACATGGGTTTATTCACAAGGATGGTGAGCCAGAAAACTTGTTTGAAACACAGTTCATTTACCAACCACGTGGCCTTGGGCAAGTTATTTGACACCTTTGGGTCTTGGTTTCTCCAACAATGAATAATGAGGTCAGTGCCCAACTCAGAGGGTAGTTGTGAAAGTTTAACTAGATCAAGGATAAGAAACCACTGTACAGTGCCTGCCACAATCTAAGTACTCAGTGCCAGTGGCTTTTGTTTTCTGAGCCTTACCTATAACATGGAGTTAATATTACTTGTCTTAAAATCTTTGAGGTTAGACAGCATTACACAAGACGGGTAAGAGTTGGGCACGCATTCCCACTGAAGGCAACAGCCTGGGGAAAAAGATGAGCCCCCAGCGTGTGGGGCTTTAGGACCGATGGCAACACTGAGCATATGGAAAGGAATAGAGGGAAATAAGGCTGGAAAGATAGAACTGGGATGGCTTATTTAGGGCTTTGAAGGCCGGGCTAAAAAGCACATTGCAGAGGTAGAGCCCATGGAATGTCAATGAGAGAGACCAAGGGCAAGGATCATGCCGTGATCTGAATGGGGATCGAGAAAGTAAATTCAGAGGATGCGTTAGTCTGCATTCAAGATGCCTCTGTGTCAGGTTGAGCTGCTCTAACAAAATACCATAGACGGGGTGGTTTAGACAATCGGCATTTATGTCTCATAGTTCTGGAGGCTGGGGAAATCATAGAGGTGCCAGCACGGTTGGGTTCTGGTAAGAGCCCTCTGGTGAGAGTTTGCAGATGACCCCCTTCTCAGGTCTCACGTGGCAGAGAAGCTCTGGTATCTCTTCCATTCTCATAAGGGCATTAATCCCAGCCTGGAGGCGCCACCTCCGCGACCTCGTCTAAACCTAATTACCTCCCAAGGGCCTCGCCTCCTAGCTATCGCATTTTATAGCTTCAACATATTTATTTGAGGAAGGGGGACACAAATACTCAGTCCATAACAGCTCCCAGTGACCCTTATCATCTGATATTCATATTCTGTGTAATTCTCTCCCCTGCAGTGTGGGTCGTGACTTGCTCCTAATCTAGAGACCACAACAAAAGTGTTAGGATGTCACTAATGAAATGAGGTTACAAAAAAACTGACTTCCATCTTGTCTGCTCTTTCTCTCTTTTAATAAAGTACAGTTGATTTACAATTTTGTACCAATTTTGGCTGTATAGCAAAGAGACTCAGTCATAATTACATATATATATACACATATGAATGCATATATATGTATGTATGTATATTCTTTTTTATTTGTCTTTTTGTCTTTTTCTAGGGCCACCTCTGCGGCATATGGAGGTTCCCAGGCTAGGGGTCTAATCAGAGCTGTAGCCTATGTCAGGGCCATAGCAACTCCGAGACGTATCTGTGACCTGCACCACAGCTCAAGGCAATGCTGGATCCTTAACCCACTAAGCAAGGCCAGGGATTGAACCTGCAACCTCATGGTTCCTAGGTGGATTTGTTAACCACTGCCCCACGAGGGAAACTCCTATATTCTTTTTTTTTTTTTTTTTTAAATATTCTTTTCCATCATGGTCTATCCCAGGAGATTGGATAGTTCCCTGTGCTGTACAGTAGGACCGTGTTGTTTATCCATTCTAAATGTAATAGTTTGCGTCTACTACTCTCTAATCCCCCGTCCTTGCCTGCCCTCTCTTGCTCTCTGGCTTCCTCAGCCTTTTGGGAGCCAGCTACCACGTTATGAGCTGTCCTACGGAGAGACCCACACATCAAGGAACCGATGTCTCTGGACAAGTCGCTGGGCATCTGAGGCCCACCAGCAGCCTTGTGAGTGAGCTGGAAAGTTGATCCTCCTCCTGGGGAGCGTTGAGGTGATTGCAGTTTGGCTGTCATTTTGACTGCAGCCTTGTGAGAGACCTTAAGCCAGAAGCACCAAGCTAACTTGCATTCAAGTTCACAGGAACTTTTTTTTGGCCATACCCACCCCATGTGGAAGTTCCTGGGCCAAGGATCAAACCCACACCACAGCTGCAACCCGAGCTGCAGGAGTGACAATGCCAGATCCTTAACCTGCTGAGCCACCAGAGAACTCCTACAGAAACTTTGAGACAATAAATGTTTATCGTTTTAAGTGGACAAGTTATGGGGTAATTTATTTATTTTTTCTTCTTTTTTATTTAATGATTTTTATTTTTTCCATCATAGCTGGTTGGGGTAATTTATTACACAGCAGCAGATAACTAACAAAGAGGCCATTAAGACTCCCCTCATTTCAGGAGTTCCCGTTGTGGCGCAGTGGTTGGCGAATCCGCCTAGGAACCATGAGGTTGCGGGTTCGGTCCCTGCCCTTGCTCAGTGGGTTAACGATCCGGCTTTGCCGTGAGCTGTGGTGTAGGTTGCAGACGCGGCTCGGATCCTGCATTGCTGTGGCTCTGGCGTAGGCCAATGGCTACAGCTCCGATTGGACCCCAGCCTGAGAACCTCCATATGCCGTGGGAGCGGCCCAAAGAAATAGCAAAAAGGCAAAAAAAAAAAAAAAAAAAGACTCCCCTCATTTCAGATGCCAGTTACAAGTTCAAGGTTCCCCAGAGCACCTGCATTTCTGACCAACTTGCTACAAATTTGGGTATTCCCATGACTCCCTCAGGTTCAATAATTCACTGGAATGACAGAGAACTCTGAAAAGCATTGTATTTATGATTGCAGTTTTATTATAAAGGATATAAATCAGGGTCAGTCAAATGAAGAGACATATAGAGCATGGTCTTAGAGGGTACTGGATGCAGAGCTTCCAAGCTCTCAGCCCATGGTGTCACCACTGGTGTACCAATGTGTTCACCGACCAGGAAGCTCCACTGAGCTTTGGTATCTAGAGTTTCTATTAGGATTTCTGTATATAGGTATGATTGATTGTTTCATTGGCCACACAATTGAACTCAGTCTCCAGCTCCCTTTGCTTCCAGGGAAGATGAGCTCACTCAAAGTCCCAACCCTCTCACTATACAGTTGGTCTTTCTGATGATCAACCCCAATCCTGAGTCTTCGTGTTATCATAAACTCCAGCCCCAACCCTGAGTCTTCGTGTTATCATAAACTCAGGTGTGATTCAGGGGCTCAAGAACAACCAAGACGCTCCTATCTCTTGGGAAATTCCGCAGGTTTTAGAAGTACCTCCCAGGGACTTAGGACAAAGACTAGATAAATTTTTAAATTATATATGACAGCTATCTACCTGTAGGAGCTCCTTCCATATACCAGGCACTGTCTAGAATATTCTTCCACCCATCCATCTATCCATCCATCATTTATGTTTTGATTGTGCTAGATTGGCTTTGCTGGAAGTAACAGAAAACCCAACCAATAGGAATTTTAAAATAGAAATTAAATTTTCTCACATAAGTAGAAACAAGGTGTAAGCAATTGTTTGTTTTGTTCAGATGTTCAAAAATGTCTTCAGGCACCTAGACTCTCCTGATCCTTCTACCCCACTTACCATGTTTATTTTTATTATTTTTTCGTTTTTAGGGCCACACCTGCAGGATATGGAAGTTCCTGGGCTAAGGGTCCAATTGGAGTTGCAGCTGCAGGCCTTCCTAACTGCCACAGCAACACCAGATCTAAGCCACATCTTTGACCTAAGTTGCAGCTCATGGAAATGCTGGATCCTTTACCCACTGAGTGAAGCCAGGGCGCAAACTTGCCTCCTTATGGATACTACGTCAGGTTCTTAACCTGCTGAGTCACAATGGGAACTCCTTACCATGTTTACTTTTTTATTTTTATTTTTAATGTTTTTTGTCTTTTTCAGGGCCGCACCTGCGGCATATGGAGGTTCCCAGGCTAGGGGTCTAATTAGAGCTATAGCCGCCAGCCTATGCCACAGCCACAGCAACTCGGGATCTGAGACGCGCCTGTGACCTACATCACGGCTCATAGCAACGCCAGATCCTTAACCCATTGAGCAAGGCCAGAGATCGAACCCACAACCTCATGGTTCCTAGTCGGATTCATTTCCACTGCACCATGACGGGAACTCCCTATTTTTTTTTTTTTTTTTTTTGTCTTTTGTTTTTGTTGTTGTTGCTATTTCTTGGGCCGCTCCCGCGGCATATGGAGGTTCCCAGGCTAGGGGTTGAATCGGAGCTGCAGCCACCGGCCTACGCCAGAGACACAGCAACGCTGGATCCGAGCCGCGTCTGCAACCTACACCACAGCTCACGGCAACGCCGGATCGTTTAACCCATTGAGCAAGGTCAGGGACCGAACCCGCAACCTCATGGTTCCTAGTCGGATTCGTTAACCACTGCGCCACGACGGGAACTCCCTATTTTTGTTTTTAATAAATGTTTTAATATTTTAGAATATTTATGGAAAAATGATAGGGTAGTACAGAGTTCTCTAATACCTCCCGTCTTATACTAATATTGTACACTTGCTGTTAATGAACCAATAAGTGAGATATTATTATTAACAAAAGTCCATAGTTTATTCAGACTTCCTTAGCTTTTATCTAATATCTTTTGTCTGTTTCAGAAACTAATCTGGGATACCATTTTACACTTAGTTGTCATATCTCCTTAGATTCTTCTTGGTTATGATAATTTTTCAGATATTCCTTGTTTTCAATAACCTTGACAGTTTTGAGGAGTGCTAAAACAGGTATTTTGTCAATTGGAACCCGTTTAATATTTTTCTCATGATTGGATTGGGCTTATGGGTTTGGAGGAGGAAGACCACGGAGGTAAACCACCAAACCATAGTAATTTTTATCTTCATATTGTTACCTCGTTATCACAAGATTGCTGCTGCTACCACTCCAGAATCAGAACTACATTCAAAGATGGAAAGAGGCCAGAAGGAAGAGACATGTCTGTTCCTTTAAAAATTTTTTTAAAAAATTTATTTGTTTGGGAGTTCCTGTCATGGTTCAGTGGTTAACGAATCCGACTAGGAACCATGAGGTTGCGGGTTTGATTCTTGGCCTCACTCAGTGGGTTAAGGATCGGACGTTGCTGTGAGCTGTGGTGTAGGTCGCAGACACGGCTCAGATCCTGCGTTGCTGTGGCTGTGGCATGTGCCAGCGGCTACAGCTCCCATTAGACCCCTAGCCTAGGAACCTCCACATGCCATGGGTACAGCCCTAGAAAAGACAAAAAAAGAAGAAAGCTGAAGTAGCTATACTAATAAAAGTAATAAATGAGTAATAATAATAACAAATAATATATTAAAAAATTTATTTGTTTATTTTTAGGCCGCACCCGCAGCATACGTTAGTTCCTGGGCTAGGGGTCCTATCGGAGCTGCAGCTGGAGCCTATGCCACAACCATAGCAATGCCAGATCCAAGCTGCTTGTGGCAACGCCAGATCCTTAACCTGCTGAGTAAGGCCAGGGATCGAACCTGAATCCTCGTGGATACTATTCAGGTTCTAACTCCCTGAGCCACTATGGGTTAAGTCTATCCTTTTTTTTTTTTTTTAAACCAGGAAAGTCATACCTCCCCCTGACAGGCTTAGAAGGCAAGAGATAGGCTGCTCCTACTCAACTTAGACCTTGACTGAGACTGAACATATTGCCATCGGAATAATCAGAGTTTTATCATCACGGAAGGGAGGTGGGCCAATGCATGATAGCAACTGATAGTGTTAGCCCCAAATGCCTATTGACGTATGAGATTGCACTGTATGAGGTGAAAGGACATAAAAGATGGGACTTTCTAATCAAATCTCCAGAAATTATGTATTCCAGTCAATATCCTCTTTTAAGGACCTCATAGTAGGAGGTTGCGCTGTTATTTCATTGATCCTTTGATGGCTGAGTCAAATATATCTCCAGAAGATGATGTGTCACATGTCACATGATAGGCCATCTCAAAACACATACCTTGCCTGTAACATGCCTACAAACTAGAAGAGAAAACTAACAGGTGAATTGTGCATGAACAACATGGGTCTATCGAGTACGGTGGTAAATTACATTATTATAGGCAATATATTTAGAGAGAGTTTAGAGTAGATGATCACTGAAGGCAGCCATGGCAGGAGAGCTTCAGAGAGGCAGGATCCTTGATGGCCATGGAGGATGGCCTGGTTGGGCTTTGGTCTTCATTTCCCTTCTCTGTTGTTATGAGATTCAGATTCCTCTAAACATTGTTGATCCTCTTTTTATTAAGCACTTGGTTATTTTCTTTAATTTACAGTTTACCTGTTAAAGCTTTGTGGTTTTTTTTTTTTTTTTTTAAGGGCTGCAGGTACAGCATATGGAAGTTCCCAGGATAGAGGTGGAATCAGAGCTACAGCCTCTGGCCTACACCACAGCCATAGCAATGCCAGATCTGAGCCACATCTACGACTTACAGCTGGTGGCCTACACCACAGCCATAGCAACGCGAGATCCTTAACCCACTAAGCCGGGCCGGGGATTAAACCTGCTTTCTCATGGATACAAGTTGGGTTCATTTGCACTGAGCCACAATGGGAACTCCTTAGAAATATTGATTAAAATACTTTTTTTTTTTTTTTAAACAGTGTTTTATAGGATGGAACACTTCACAGATCAAGATTTGAATCCAAGGTCCAGTACTTACTGGCTTGGTGGTCTTGTGTAAGTTCCTTACCCTCATTCAGTCTTATTTCTGTGTATATATATATATTTTTTTTTTCTTTTTTGGCCACCCTGAGGCATATGGAGTTCTAGATCCAAGCCACCGTTGCAACCTATACCACACCTGGGCAATGCTGGATTCTTAACCAACTCTTCCAGCCAGGGATCAAACCTGCATCCCAGTGCTCCAGAGACAGTGACAAGCCGACAAGCTGTTGTGCCACAGCAGGAACTCCTTGTTTCTATATATTTAATAATAAACTCACCTAGACAGGGCTGTTGTGAGATTGAAATAGATGAAATAAGAACCCAGAGCACAGTGCCCCACCCTGAGAGAGTATCCGATAATGGCACCTGCTATGATGATCACCACCTTGATAGAGGCAATGGTGCCTTTAATATAAACCAAACCCATGGCAAGGGATGGATATGAGAAATCCTACTTGGTTTTAACCACTTTGTCATTGTTAACTAACAGGAATGTACACTCACCAAAAGTAAATTACATTTCCCTTGACTTTTTAGTAATCAATGCTTCAGAAAGAGCAAAGATGGATTTAGGTACTTAGGGAAGTTCTATTCTATTATCTGTGAAGACACCAACCATGTGACTCAGATTGCTGAGTGAGACAAGGCAACATCCTCACCAAGAGACTGGCAAAAGCACGAGAGATCTTGGAGCACTTGCAATTGGTTGACACTGTCCATTGGGGTTTGGAAATCTATCTAAAAGAATTTATGCTTTAAATCAATGGTTGTTGTCAATGAGCCTGTGAGGGAATCTTGCTAGGACCCTCTCTGGCTTTTACTGCAACTCTTATTGACAATAACAAAAAGAGAAGCCTCCACAGCAGAAGGTCAATCTAATCCAATCACTTGATGCAGAATTATGGTATCAAGTTTCCACATCACTGAATGACCATGGGTTTAGAGGTGTGTGCCATAAAATAGCTGCGGGTGTTAGACATTTAACAAGTTGTTTTATTCCTAATTGCTGGCATTTGCTTAACTGTTTTCTTAATTCTAATTTATGTTTTTATGTTCCAGTTTGTTTACATAGCCCATACTTCCCAATTGCCTTTATTTGCTTAAGTGTTTCTTTAATTTTATTTACATTTTAATATACGTTGCTTTGCTTACATAACTCATTGTTTGGAGTGGGCTAGAAATAACCATAAATCCCTAATGCTAATTAGCCTCATCCTCATGACTGATTAGTCAAGATTATGAGCCTAGAAGGAGGGCAGGGAGGAGGCCTGATAGTGAGTCACAGGATCATTGAATTTTAGAGCTGGAAGGAATTTAGAGCTGAAAGTATTTTTCAGATAAAATTCTGAGGTTTTACATCTTCAGCGTTGGAGAGTTATGAAAGTTTGGCTGCTTGCTCTTGCTCCTTTATGCAAAAACATATAAGGATGTGGTGACAGCTTTGGAAAACAAGGTAAGAATAAAGAAAAAGCCCAATCAGTGATGACTATGAGTAACCCATAATGGGGGCTTGAAAGAAACTTGACACATAAATGGGCTATAGAAGAGCCAGGAATATTAATGAACATGAGGGGGCTTCTTCTTTGGAAGTTAAGTAGCAGAGTGGATTGTTTGGAACTCCCTCTCCAGCTGCTATGCAGTTTGTAAAGATTTTAGCTTGCCTTACTGTAAGGTTAGCTATTAGCTTTGCAGTGGGGAGTATTTAAAAGTACACACAACATATGAAGGAAAGAACCTGGAACTGAGTACCCTGCTTCATTCCAAGAATCCATCTGGCATGTAAAGAACTGCTTGTCCTACATTAAACCCTGCAGAGTAAGAACCATTTTTCATACCTCATACCCCTATTTTTGGTTTCAGGTAAGACAGCTTATGAATTTGGGGAAGGAACAAGAGAACTTTTCAGACCCACTGAACCAAGGGACCCATCTAGGGTGAGCTCCAGGAGGGAAAATATATTGAAAAAATATATCGAAGCTCTGCTTGGGAAATCGGGTTAAGAGAAAGCTCGAGGTCCACAAGAGGTGGAAGTCTAGATCTCCAAATAATGTGAGCATTAAGTCGTTTGTAGGCAGGTACAATGGAAAAAACGGTATTAGAGATATGAAAATCTTGGCTAGAGTCACTTTTTTTTTTTTGAAGCAGTAGCTGATGTCTTTATTTATTTGCTTTTACAAAACCTTTCCTCATAATTTATTTATTTATTTGCAGTTCAGTGAATTTTATTGTACTGACAGTTATACAACCATCATCACAACCTAATTTCAGAACATTTCCATCCCAAAGCCCCAGCCCACCCCTCTTTTCCCAATCTGTCTCCTTTGGTAACCATAAGTTTTTCAAAGTCTGTGGGTCTGTTTCTGTTTTGCAAATAAGTTCACCCTATTCTTTTTTTTAAGATTCCACATGTATGTCGGAGTCACCACCATTGACTCATAGTAGTGGGGTAGATTGATACGTGGAATCCATCCTATCCTTAAATAAACATATCTTTGTAATAAAGAGTTCATTTTTCAGCTTTGATCTATCTGGAGACAGCGAAAAGCAAAAGCCGCTGCCGAAGAAGTAGTCCCGGATTACCAGGAATTGCCCAGTGTGTAAAAGGTTGTAAACCTTAAATTGGTCTTAGATGTCACGCTCTTCCCCTCCTCCGGGTTCCACTTTCCTCTGATTCATTTTCATGTGCTCCTTTTTCAAGAGAAAGTGGTATGTCACTCAGATCCGCTCAGTGCAAGTATCAAGCATGTGGGACAACGGGCTCCCACCTTACCTGGTCACCTCTTGAGGGACGGCACCAGGCCCAAAGGCGGGCGCCAACTCCAAGCTGTGCCCTCTCGGTTACTATGGTGATCGCGGGGTGGGCGGGGCCACCATTCCCTGCGTTTCCCCCCCCTCTGCCCAGGACTTTTCGAACGCTCCAATAGGGACAGCCCTTTCTTGACTCTGTCCCGCCCCGCTCGGCTCCGAGAGTGATTCGATTGGTTTGCAAACAGGCGGTGGGGTACCCCAAGGATACCACCTCAAAACGGGAAGAGCGGGAAAGTGTACAAGGCGCTGTCCGAGGCGTGAAGCTCACAGCGCTGTGGGGAAGCACATGGTTGGCCTTGGAACGAGTTGCCCCGTGTCCTGTATACAACTCTACACACTCAGGACTGCTAGCACTAGAGACATGAGCCGGGGTGCGGGCACACCGTTTGCGGGCCGGGGCGGCCCATCCCGGCGATAGAGGACAAGACGAGGCGTAAAGATCCGGTGGCGCGCTCTCGGGCGCTGGGGATCAGAGGCCAGAGTGGGCGGGCAGAAGTCCGGGGGCGGTGCCAGCGGCGGCGGCGGGAGGCGCAAGGCCCAATGAGTGCGCGCACCGCCCCCGGGGGCGGGGCTTTGGGGAGCGCTCCCCCCGCCCTCCCACACGCCCCCGCCCCTCCCCCCGGGCGCCGGGGCCGCAGTGAGTGAGTGGCACTGGCAGCCTGTCAATCCCTCAGCCGAACGGCCTTCGAGCCCGGTCCGCGGCGGCTGCTGGCAGGGTGCGCGGCTCCGGCAGTGGCGGCGGCGACTTCTCCCGCCCCATCAATCTGCTGTCCGCCCGGCGCGCGGCCCGCCGGGGCCCTTCCTCGGGCTCCGCGCCCCCACCGCGCCTGCCCGCTCGCCCGCTCCCAAACTTTCCTCCTCCGCCCCCTCTCGCTCCCCTCGGCCCTCCCGCCGGCCTCCTCCTCCGCCGCCGCCGCCTGCCGCCGCCGCTCCCTCCCCCGGGGCCGCCGGGGCTCGGATCCCGCCCGGCCGAGGTGGCCGAGGCGGCGGCGGCGGCGGCGGCGGGGGCCGAGGGAGGGGAGTGCGCAGGCTGGCGCGGGTGGCGGCGGGCGTCCCAACAACTCGGCCGGTGCTGAGGAGCAAGTTGCGCGGGGCCACCCGGCGGGGCGCGCGGCGGCGAGGAGGCGGCGCGGCGGCCGCGTGAGGGCAGCGGGCGCCGCTGCCTCCGCCTCCGCCACCGCCGCGGAGCCCAGCGCTTCCGCCCGGCGCTTCTCCTCAGCCTCCGCGGCGGCGGAAGCCGGAGCCGGGCGCCCGTCTGCACCGCCTCAGCCGCGGGCCCCGCCGGCCGGGCCGCCCCCTCCCCGCGCGGGCGGGGAGCGCGCGGCCGCCTCCCCCTCCCCCTCCCCCTCTTTCTTCTCCTCCCTCGTCGCCGCCGCCGCCGCCGCCGCCGCCGCCTCAGCCTTCGCCTCAGCCGCCGCCGCCGCCCGCTCCCGCCCGCGCGCGGCGGGATGGACGATCAATCCAGGATGCTGCAGACTCTGGCCGGGGTGAACCTGGCCGGCCACTCGGTGCAGGGGGGCATGGCCCTGCCGCCTCCCCCGCACGGCCACGAAGGGGCGGACGGCGACGGCAGGAAGCAGGACATCGGCGACATCCTCCACCAGATCATGACCATCACCGACCAGAGCTTGGACGAGGCGCAAGCAAAGTTGGTGTCGTCTCATTAAGCATCTTTTGTGTGTGTGCGGGAGCCGGGCCCGCGGCAGAGTCCGGCCCCGGGTGGCGCCCGGGCCGGGGGCCTCAGCCCCGGGGCGGGGAACTTTCTCCGAAAACAGGCCGCCCGCCCGGGCCTCGCGGGGGACTTGCCCCGCGCCCCTCGACGCAGGCGGGAGGCGGCAAAGTTGCTCTCGGGGCGCGGGACGGACTTGGTGCCGCGTGGATTGTGTGGGTTTCTCTCACCCCCGCGTCCGGCCCTGTGGCAGCCCGGCCCCCTCGTACGGATTCAAACCTCCCGCCCGGACCCCGGTGCACGCCGCGGCGAGCGGGCCCCGGGCCGCACTTGAGGGAAGTGCAACTTTCTGCTCGGCCGGGAGTCCCGGCGCCCGGCTCCGCCTGGCCGCCGGACGACCTCGCTGTGCGGGCGGCCGCCCCGGCCCCGCCGCGGGGCGATGGGCGGTTCCCCGGCGGGTCCGGGCGCAGGCGGCCAAGTTCTCGGGAAGGGAGGGCCGCCTGGCAAACTTTGCCAAGCTGTCACCGCCCGCTGGCCGCAGTCGGCCGGCCGCCCGTGCGCGCCCGCTCCCCCGGCGGAGGGCGGACGCAGGAGCCCCTCCACGCCGTCCTGTCCCCTGGGTCGCCGCCGTCTGCCCCCGGATCGCGGTTGCCCGCGCGGGTTCGCGCCCTGCGGTCGCCGAGGCTGCTGCCTGCCGGGCAGATGGGTCGCGCTTCGTTCGGGCTGGAGCTTTGGCTGCCGGAGCTTGCCGGCTGTCGCCAACTGAGTCAACTTGAGTTCTGTTGACTTGCCGTGGTTCCAAAGAGCCTTCCAAAATAGGGGGCCGGAATGAAATCTTGGGTCTAAGTTAAAGGAAGGCGCCATATTATTCCATAGGTGATGCTAATACCTTTGTGTTTTGCTATTTGTTTTTTAGGAAACATGCCCTGAACTGTCACAGAATGAAACCCGCGCTCTTCAGCGTCTTGTGCGAGATCAAAGAGAAAACAGGTAAGACGCTGCGCCCGGCCGTGGGCCTGGAGACCCCCGAGGTGGGGTCCGAGCTACTCCTTCGACTCTCCAGTTGAGAGCTGCTGCTTTTGGGCACCGCCATCTTTGATCATTCTTTCCTTCCCACCTCCTGATCTTGAGGAAAAACTGCAATAAATCTGGAGTCGATTTCTCAATTCCGCTCCTGGTGTAAAATGAAGTGTAGATGCGGACGGGGCTGGGTCGCCGTCCCCGGGCGGCCACCCCTGGCTGCAGGTGGGGAGGGGGCCGGAGCTCCAGCCACCCTCTCCTGCTCCTTTTGCCTTGTTTGTATGTCAGTTTTTAAAAGGAGCAACGGGAGACTGGATGCCAGGGACCGAGTCCCGGAGAGAAGCATCCCCCGAACTTTGTTTTACTTAGCCTTAAGCTTCGGTTACACAGAATAGCTGCAATTGAACAGACCCCAGGAGCATGTTTGAATTAGTGTTTTAGTTGGGAATGCTACTTTTAAGAAACAGGAAGGGTAATGAAGTGTTTTTAGCGATATACAAGGTGTTACATTTATTAATACTTTGACTAAATGTTATGCTTGAAGTCATTGCATTGTAAACATAATATATTTTATAAAGTAGAGAAAGGTCCACAGGTACAGATTGAACAATTTTCGAGGTGTTTAAGGCAGGGAATATATTTAAAGACAGCTTTTACTGAAGAGCTGAAATGAAAACTATACCAGTAAATGTTAGACAAATTTCTGACAATTCATTTCAAATTGGCTTTCTTGTACACTTTTTAACAATTGAAAATGTTTTAGTCTTGAGGTGATAGTAGTGACTCAAGTGAAGGGAGAGACTTAATCTAGATATTTTAGGTGGTATTCGGCATTATTTCCCCTGTATATGGCTAACAAGTGCATCAAACAAGCTTTACTGTTGATTTGTGTGTGTGTCTGTATATGTAGGTTGGCTATATTGTATTATAAAGTTGCCGTTTTTTAAGTTGACAAAGAAGAGAAAGTTAAAGTCTAGGATACAGCACTGTTTAGGTGAAGCTATTTAGAAAGTTAAATGTGATTGTGTATAAATTGAGTCTACAAATAATAGCACATTGTATGTAATTGTTAGTTGGTAGGAGAGTTGCCCTCCTTTTAAACAGCTATTTCACTCTGCAGTGCTGTTCTGATCCTAAAAGTAATCAATAAAAGATGAGGGGTTATTGCTGTCTATTAACATGTATACCAAAACCATAATTAACAGCAAATATTGAGAACCTTAAAGAGTGCTTTTCCTGCTTTTCATTTACATAGCATGCATGGTTTCTTAATGTTGAGTGATTGTTTTTAAGATGTATTTTACATTTTGAAAACCAGTGGCATTTAAAATAACTAACTTTTACTCTGTTGATTTTTAGCTACCTTTAGATAGCACTGTGATTTAAAGCGGTAGATAATTTTTATCTGACTATAAAATAAGACATCAAGCATTAAATCTTGAAGATTCTTAGTTTAGAAGCCCAAAAGTGCGTATTTCTCAGTAAATTATGTTGCTTAATGTCCAAGGGTTTCTTGCTATCAGGGCTCCACTTCAGTTTCTGCTGACAGCTAAGCACTGGGGTATTGACTATGTTGTGAATATTAAGATTGATTCAACTTTATACGGCATTATATTACGAGGGAGAGGGGATTGATATCCCTTCCCTCTCAGCCCCTTCTCATGATTTGTATTTTTTTTTTTCCCCCTTTAAAAGTTTTGGCCTAGCCAGCCTGAGAACCAAACCCAGCAAACTGCTTTTCTTGTTTAGACATTTGGCAGCAGGCAGAATTCAATTAGGAAGCGTAAGTCCTCCAGTTGCTTATTTGCACAAGACAGTTACACCATTCTGAAGGGAGAGTATAGTCAACCTCATGTCAGAGGTGAGTTAGGAAAAAGAAACAAGTTTTTCCAGAGTGTGGGATTATTGGCAGAGAGAGCTTTGGTACTGTGTTTGCTATTTAAGCAGCAAGAGGTGGCTGACAAAAGAAATTTTTGTTTTGAAATTGTTTCTGAGGCTTTCAGTGATAACTTGTAAATTAGATTCTCTTTTTGTTCTTTGGCCAGCGGATCCAAGTTTGCACGTTATCTCTTTTGTAAAAAGCCAACAGCCGACAAAGAGTAAAGGCGGCTGTCTGGGCAGAGGCATCTTCCTGCCAGCCTCTAGGCTCGAGAGGGACGGGATTTAAGTACCGGATGATTGATGGGGGTGAAGCTCTTTCTCTCTTCTCCTTTCTCCCCTACTACCCATAGCTCCACCTCACTCTCCAAAACTAGTTTTTAGAAGGCGACAGGGACACTGGACTCAGAATCCTTGATTTGAAATTAAACAGCTGTGTAGACATTAGTGTTACCGAAGCAGAGAGATTGGGGCAGCAAATTCCAACCCCCCCCATCTGTTCCCACAGTCATGCTTTCTTTGGAAACATCATCAACCTATAAAATAAGCACTGTAGAATATAATGTGTATTGCATAGTGCTTTTTCTTTACATCATTATATTAAATCTATAACATAGTATCCAAAGATTATTTCTCCATAACCTAGAGAAAGTTTACCTAGTCATTTGTAGTAGAAACCGGGAACATTCTGTGATGGCTCTATTTTGCATAATAGAGGGGTAGGGGCTGACTAGTGGGGAGATGGAGGCAGGACTGTCACTTCAATGGATAATGTCATTTCAGTTGTGCTTCTTCTAAAATAAGACAAAATCATTTAAAAAAAATCCAAGTATTTGTAGATCTGCCAGTAGATTTTGAGGTTTTCTGATCAGGCAGTGAACACTGCTAGTTATGATGCACATGAGGGGTTTAGTTTGGAAAACATTTTTTTTCCCTCCTACCAAATGTGAAAAGGTGTTTTTCCCTTCTGACAGATAATTAGGTAATCTACCACAGTTATATTATTTCCTTGTTTGGAGGTAGGGAAAGTATACTATGAGATGCTTGCTTTTTCTTGAAAATGTATTTTTTAAAATTTATCTTGCAGTTATTTTGGGGCAGAAATAATCTGTCATTGTTGAATTTTGATATTCACGCATTTTGAAAGCAACTGAAATGTATAGGCTTTAAAACAAGACATTTGTCCATTTTAAACTAAGCAATCAGTCTGGTAATTGTTGATATGCTAAGATTTTCCTCTTATCTTTTTTTTTTTTTTTAAAGCTGTATTTCACCATCTATTAAATCCATGATGCTACGAGGTCTCCTCATCTACATACTTCTTTGGGGGCCTTCCCTCACATCTTTTTGGCTGCCTTAATCTTGATTGTTGAAGTACTTTGTGAGAGATTACATCCTCACCAGTCTTCTTTCCAAAGCCCTTAATTGAGAGATTTTGAATGAAGGAAATGGCTCTTTTTGAGAAAAAAAAGTATTTAAAATACTTATAAAATGAAAACCTAACATTTTAGTATATAAGCTGAGTCATACTGTTAAAAAAATATTGTGTATTAAAAAAATATCAACATAACCTTTTCCTTTCTAAATCGTAGGTTAAAATACTCCATGTTGATAGCTGCCAACCAAACTCTGATTTATTGCCACCACAAACCCTAAATAGCGTTCATTTACTAGTAATGTCTAATGGCATACATGATGGTTTGCAGGATTTGTGGCCTTTGTGAGGCTTATAAGCAGGACTGACTTGGGAAGATCATAAAACTTAATGAACTTCTCTACTGCAGGAGGTGTCCGCAGGGGAAGAGAAAGGCCTGCTTGCCTGGTTGGGCTGGTTGAAGTATTTTTTATGTTTAAGGAGAAGAAGAAAATTGCTGTTAAAAATGCTTTGCTTTTAAAGGAACCCTCCCTAGAAAGAGTCATAAGGATTTTAGGTGTTAAAACTAGATCAAGAAGGTAGCTTGGGACTTTTTATATGCATTTTGAGTATGATATATATGATTAAATCTTTTATCTTTACTGCTGTAAGTGGGACTAGCTTTCAAAGGGGCCAGGCAATACTCTCAATCAACACCTCTCTAATTTAATTCTGACCCTAAAAGTTTAGAGACTCATTGGAGTCTTCTTTTTCTGGTCTTTTTTTTTTTTTTTTTTAATACTTCAGTATAAAATTTGTTGATTTTTCTTTGTACAGTGCCATGTAGTTCTTTAATTCCTAGTGTATAAAACCCAAATATTCCATCAAATGAAAATTTAACAAGTTGAAAATTGTTATATGTGAGTGTAAATGTTATTGCATATATTGCGTACATTCCTTTAAGTTGCTCTTGCAGTATTTCCAAGATAATTATCATTTGTTCCAAAGTTTTAAAAACAAATGCACTGTTCCAAACATGATTTATTTTTGTGTTTTAATGTTTTCTAGTTTTAAGAAACTTTTTATTATGGACAGCTTCCAGTGTAAAAACAGAAGAGAAACGTGAACCCTTTTGAACTCTTTGCCCACCTTCTGCAGTTAACCAATCTTGTTTTCTCTGTAACTCCCACCCTTTCAAAATTATTTTGAAACAAATTTTGATAGATTTTTAACATTTTAAATTTCATATCAGTTTTAGACATTATGGCATGTTTACATTGGAAATATTAAATGAATTAAACAGGAAAAAATACAAAGTTGGTTTATCTTGGAAATGTCATAAATTGTATTGCTTTATAGCACATTTTTCCTTAAAGCAATTAAAGGATACTTCTTATTTTCTATTTTCTATTTTTAAAGATTTGTATGACTTACTGGAACTTTTTAAGGAAATTTTGAGGGAGATGTAAGAGTGATGTTTTCTAACTTTCTTTACTCTTTCTCTCCATCCTTGGAAGATAATACATTCATAGAAAACCTGGAAAAAAATTTTATTTCTATACTGGTTTATAACTTTATGATGTAAAGTATCAAGCAGGTATTATCTTAAAGCATGGGCCTATCTTCCAACCTTTTTTTTTTTTTTTTTGGTTTGTTTTCCTCAATAAAAATATATTGAATCCTCTTATCAATATTAACTCGATCTGTGCAGGTAATCCTTTCATGCCTCAGTTTTAGTGGACTTCATTTTATTACAGGTTTGTGTAATTTTGGAATTTTATTTGGGACTTTACTATGTTATTTTATTATACTAATTTACATAATTTAATTCTGAATCAGAGGTATATTAATACAGTGGCAAAGGAAGCCTTGCCTTGCCTTAAAGAACACATTGGCTACTCATATCTGTATTTTTCATGTTATGATCTTTTTCCTTTTAATTAATTTTGCTTGTACTTTTAGATTTCTGTTTGCAAATTTTGTGAATGGCTACATCCAGGAGAGATTTAAGTTTTAACATCTTATTTTGATTATGTATATTTTGATAGTTTATGGTTGAAGTTATGTGCAATATAGCTGTGAAGAATGGAAGCCTCATTTCTTGAACCACACCCTAAATCAGTCATCACTTTATTTTATATACATGCTACTGAGGTATCCAGAGTAAATGCTTAACACATCAGCACCAAATACATCCAGTTAAAGAAGGACTTTTAGACTATTTTCCCTCTGTCTATGTACACAGGAACAACTTTAGGTATTTATTATTTCAATATTGACACTATGAGAATAATGTTTTATTTGTTTTCTCAGCAGGCTTGTGTTTTAGCCATTTATCAGTGTGATCAGGATGATTTAGGTAGTAACTGACTAACAAAGCTTGCACACTCCCCTCCCATGTTGACCTTTCAAGCATTTGCTCTACTTCAGTAGGCCATTTGAGTATGGGAGTAAATAATTTACATCACTGTGTCCTGTGAATTGGTCAAAGTTTTTGAGATCTGGCTAAAAGATTTTTTACAAAGTTATAGAAGTTAATCACACAGATTACTCTCACAGCTAGGTAATAGTGGTATATTTAGCAAATAAATTAGTAGGAAATACTTGAATGAGCCACTGAAAAACCATTTTTTTATGCCTTTAGATACAGAACATATTTGAAAATAAATTTCATTAATCTTCAACACTTGATTGTAATTATCCCCTTTGTAGGCAGAATAGTAAGTAAACAGAACCTCTTCCTTTTTTATTTTTTAGGTAGACGTATTCCATAAATAGACGATGTTTGCAGTTTTTGATGGTAACGGTAGTTTGGTTTGGTACTAAATTTGAGTGTATTTCTAGTAAAAAAAAAATGGGCGTGATAGGATGTGTTAAGTTGAATTGGCATAGCTTTTTTTTTTTTTTTTGATTGACTGTATCTATATGATAGTACCTCATTAGGACTGAAAACAAGTAAAATTACGAATAAAAATAATTGTTAAAAAGTTTTGTACTTGTTTTTTTCAATTTAAGTTCTTTACAAATGTTAAGCTGTTTTGAACAATAACCCTTTATTTGTGACCATATTAATGAGGGCTTGGTCTACAGTGTAATCCTTTTAATGCTGATGATTTCTCACAATGTTTAAACCATTATATGGGAGACTCAACACATGTTATGGTAAAATGATTTTTTTTTTTGCTTGTTTTGTTTTATGTGATACATCAGTTTTCAAAGCATATTTCTTAGGCATCAGAGTCCAGCAGGTGGCTTTTTACATTAAAAAATTCATAAATTTTAAAATCCCATAAAATTTTATTTCAAATTCAAATTAACTAATTGAGAATGTCAACATTTCCACTGTCTCTATATTAACATTTATAATAGAACAAATGGTTGCATATAGAAATTATCTGTAACATAATCTAAATTAAGATTCTAAACAGGCATTACAGATGCTGGTAACTTTGGCAATTATCATTTTGTTTGGTGAACAGTAGTAAAACAGTGTGCGGTAAAAGTGTTTAGAGAGAGAGGATAAATAAATTGAACAGTTTTGCAATGCAAAGTGGTTTGTGGTGTTTTTGAGGATTTCTTGGCTCTCTCTTAACTGCTATTGTGAGCCTGGAGCAGATTTCCCCATTGCTAATGCCCTAGAAGTATTAATTCACTTTGATATGCTAATTAGAGGGCATTATGCAAGAAATGAGATTAAGTGGCAGCATGAAGCCATTTGCCTGTCAGTAAATTGAGAGCTTTAGCATCAGGAGGAGCTTTGTTTTTTTTTTTTTTTTTTTTTTTTTTTTTTAAGTTTCTCTTGGTTTTGCATATAAATAAAATTGATTGAAAGGTCTAGAGAAGCTTCTAGAACATTGGTGGATTTTTTTCCCCCCTCCTGTGAGTATTTAAATATAATGTTACAGAATTTTTCTAAATATTAATTGACTTAATTGGAGATAACATATATAAAGTTTTCACTGAGTCCTCTGTATATGAAAGTATACTAAGAATTTTGTGTCATCTAGTCTTTTTTTCCCCTGAAGCCCAATTTTAGCAATATGGCTGGTGAACTGTTGTCACTGGCTTCTTTTCAGAAGTGTTAACTTGTATGTGTGCTTGTGCACCAATGTTTTCACTAAATTGAACTTCACAGGAATATTGTCTTCATTAGGGAGAGAATGAAGAAGTTGTTGAATTGGGCTTCAGGAAACTATATTAATACACATTCAGACGCCGACTGAAGTACCTAATTCTAATTGCTGAGAGGAATTAGAATTAGTGGTTAAATTCTGCCCTTTACACAACCTGTGGAATTTACCTTTCAGCATATATCTATTATGTTAGGATGGCCATATTATTTGATTTTCGTGTTGAGGATGGAGGTTTGATTCTCATTTTGCTGACTTCAGTCGTTTAAGCCAGGCCTTTGATTTTTCTTTCTATAAAACTACCATGTGATTTTCTATACTTTGTGCGGAACTGCATAAATGAATGCTGGGATGGGAGTGGTGGATGGGGAGGAGGACAGAACTCTGGGCCTGTGAAAAAATAAGGTTTCCTCAAACATGGAACGTCTACCTGCATAAACCATGCTAAGGGTGGAATTTCCAAGCCCAGGCTTAACTACGGTCTGAGGTGTGCTTAGACAGAAGACAGTTTTGATCAAGCGTTCAGTTTGAGGCTTGCTTCTGGTGTTTGAATTCCACCACTGTAGCTGTGACTCTAGACCCAACAAACCATAACTTCTCTTCAGAGCCATATGGATTATTTAGTCACCACAGCTGCCGTGCATACACACTACCAAGGCTGGCATCGCCTCCGTGTGCATGTATGGTGTCTGTTAATGTTAATGGGAGTCAGGAATGTGCACACAGA